>NC_057745.1:20487266-20529065 GCF_004010195.1 Chiloscyllium plagiosum | reverse complement strand
AGGGGTGACCTTATAGAAGTTTATAAAATCATGAGGGGCATGGATAGGGTAAATAGACAAGGTCTTTTCCCTGGGGTGGGGGAATCCAGAACTAGAGGGCATCAGTTTAGGGTGAGAGGGGAAAGATATAAAATGGACCTACGAGGCAACTTTTTCATGCAGAGGGTGGTGCGTATATAGAATAAGCTGCCAGAAGAAGTGGTGGAGGCTGGTACAATTGCAACATTTAAAAGGCATTTTGATGGCTATATGAATAGAAAGGTTTTGGAGGGATATGGGCCGGGTGCTGGCAGGTGGGACTAGATTAGATTAGGATATCTGGTCGGCATGGTTGGACCAAAGGGTCTGTTTTCATGCCGTACATCTCTATGACTCTATGCCAACTTCAAATGTTCCTTCAGTGCCAAGCACTGCTATAGCATTATGAGCACCTAGAGTGAACTTGAGAGATAACTTGGATGTGTTTACACATTTAGGCTCTAATAAATCTAACAACAGTAAATTAAGGCTAAATACACAATGTCAATTGTTCACAAAGCAGCCAGAGGAGATATCCCACGGTCTCTTGTCAAATATACAAGTCACATTTAGCATTTAGGAGTGAAACTGAAGCTACAAAACTGATTGGCTGGAAGAATAGTGTAGGGCTTAATATTTCAAGGACTTCCTGTTAGAGATACTAAATTAGGGTTAAATTGAAGAGGGGAAGCAAGGGGCACTTTTCCTCAAGAGTTGCAAATGTTGGGTTAGAGATCATTAGTTGCGTTGATTTTGGAACCTATAATTGAGCTAATTATTACAGAGCTACTTGATAAAGTCACCATACATGACAATAAAAATCTAAAATCTAAATCTAAAATGGAGACAAAAAAGGGTACGTCACTGAGCTTTTTGCACTTACCCGAGATTTCGTATTCTTCACAGAACACACACTGTGGGACATGTGTCTGGACAGAATTAAGAGTATAACACTTGTCAGCAGTGCACTTACCAGGAGTAAGGCACTTGCTCAGTTGCATTTGCATAGAAGATTACCAGTCAACAGGTGTTTGTGATGGATTGAGGGGTTGCCATAAGACAGTGTTACTTTAGTCACTAAGCTTGTCACCAAGCTGAGAAGTGACAAAAGAATCCAGCATTAGAGATCAGTGAATCCAGTGGGGTGGCTTGGTGGCTCAGTGGTTAGCACTGCTGCCTCAGTGCCAGGGACCCAGATTTGATTCCTGCCTTGGGTGACTGTCTGCGTGGAGCTTGCACATACACCCTGTGTCTGTGTGGGTTTCCTTTGGGTGCTCTAGTTTCTTCCTGCAATCCAAAGATGTGCAGGTTAGGTGAATTGGCCATGCTAAATTGCCCATAGTGTTAGGTGCATTAGTCAGGGGTAAATAGAGGCTAGGGGAATGGGTCTGGGTAGGTTACTCTTCGGAGGGTCAGTGTGGACTTGTTGGGTCGAAGGGCCTGTTTCCATACTGTAGGGAATCTAATTTAATCAGTGTAGAAAACTTTGCCTTGAGACAGGAGGCCAAGAAGAACATCTAGTTGGCAGCTGTGTCGTGTGTTACTTCAGGAGTCGAAGGTAGACTGGAAAGTTGTGGGTTGGAAAAGGATTCACTAGAGT
Source organism: Chiloscyllium plagiosum (assembly GCF_004010195.1). Lineage (NCBI taxonomy): Eukaryota > Metazoa > Chordata > Chondrichthyes > Orectolobiformes > Hemiscylliidae > Chiloscyllium > Chiloscyllium plagiosum. The sequence goes on along the minus strand of NC_057745.1, from coordinate 20,527,447 downwards.
TGAAATATTAAAGCTGCAAAGAAATTTGTACACGTTAAAGTTAAGTTGGTCAAATGCCACCTTGAAGGGTATCATGAGCCAAGAGACCAAATTCAATCAGCTAAGAGAACAGCCCACGAGACCCTGGATCCACGAGATAAACGAATCAGCACATTGAATTTGTGTATTGTGCCTTTCCTCAACTATGGAAACGTTAAATGTCAATTTCTAATACCCAGTAAACCTTGTTAGCTATCATACTAAATTGATTATCTTTTTTGCTATTCTTGCTCTGGTGTCTAGAATAGAATCCAAATTCCTACCACCAGACAAATTACAACATGATTTGTCAATTACACTGATGAGCTACAATGAATCATTTTTTACCTAATCCTTTAAGTTAACCAACAGAACAAAAAGGAAGTGTGATAAAATATAGTGCTACTGGTTGTTTCAGAACAAAGTGTTAGTTATTTTTCAACAGTTTCCAAAATAACTGGTCAACTGAAACATTTCATAATTAGCATTTTCAGGAATTTAATAGAATATAAATGTTTTCTTTTTATTCACGCATGAGGTGTGGGCACTACTGGCTGGGCCATAATTTATTGCCTATCCATAATTGTCCCGGAAAAGATGGTGGTGAGCTGCTTTCTTGAACCACTGCAGTCCACTTGCTGTGGGCTGACCCACAATGCTGTTAGGGAGGGAATTCCAGGATTTTGATCCAGTGACAGTGAAGACAATATACTTCCAAGGCAAGAGTGGCCTGGAGAGAAATTTCAGATGATGGTGTTCCAATGTATCTGTTGCTGTCCGTCTGGATCATAGTAAAGGGGTTGGAAGGTGCTGTCTCAGGAGCTTTAGCAAGTTTCTGAAGCGCAGCTTGAAGGCAGTAAACACTGCTGGTACTGACCATTAGTGCTGGGGTGACTAAATGTATGGCTTGCTTTGGTGTCAAGCTTCTTGAACATTGTTGGAGGTACATTCATCCATGGAAGGTCACTGAGGAAGCAACTGAACATGGTTGGGCTTAGGACCAAGCCGAATTGCTGTTTTGCTTTTCTTCCCCAACAATAAAATTTAAAGCAATTTAACCTCGGTTTTCTTGCCCTTTACTGTTCTGATTATCTGGTCAAACACTGTTCTCTATGTGGTGCATTTGGGAATATAGTCATTAGGGGATCAAATATTCAAATGATTGTCAATGAGTTGCTGCTTCAGCAGATCAGTTAATACATCATGTACAAGATCCAGGGGAGGTGGTAGAAGCAGATACAATCACAATGTTTAAGAGGCACTTAGACAGATAAATGAGCAGGCAGGGAATGGAAGGATATGGACCATGTGCAGGCAGATAGGATCAGTTGAGAATAGCATTGTGGTTGGCACAGACATGGTGGGCAAAAGGAGCTGTCCCTGTGCCGTACTGTTCTGTGTCCTTTATTTGAGTAAGGGCAATAAATGACAAGAGGAGAAACATGGTTACATTTGTGAATGTTATAGTTCACTCACAACGAGGGAACATTGCAATATACCGATGGTGCAGAGTACAGGAGAGCAAGAGGAATCATTCTCATTCCTCTCCATTAAATTCCATTACATTCAACTTCATTATGCAAACACTATCATTTCAAGCACATACAAACCAAAATACAGAACCACGAGGGGATTTTATTTTATTAGAAAGGATATTCTGACAGTATTTTCAGAACAAGACGTTTCTTTAAAATGGCATTGTAAACAGATACATCGAGAAAAATACAATAATTTGTATCAAATCTAATTACATCTACATTCCAGAATCTTTTAATGCAATGGAAACAATTTAGTATTTCTGAAATTCTGAACTGCAGTACACATTGATTTGTCACACTGAATCAGACCCCTGTTCCTCATTTACTAAAGTGCTTGCTAACCTTTATTTCAGTAACCCAACATGTACCAAATCAACTCAAATACCTCAGCAAATAAAAAGTCTACTCTTTTTCCTTAAAAAAAAAGGTAAATATGTTTTCATTAAATAGGAGAAGTTTATTAAATAAACTCCATCTGGAATCTAATCTTTCAATCAAGTGTTTGGCAGATTTTAAACAATTTGGCATCACTCCAGTGTAAAAATTTGACAATGCACCAGTAGTAGTTTAGGCACATACCTGTAATGAAGTTAAACAATCCTTCAGGGGAGAAAAAAAAAGCCTAATACACAATTTGTCTGTCTACATATGGTTTAATGGAATCATAAGAACCAGAAATTAGCACTGAAACCATAAATAATAAATCCCGCACCAAGTGAGAAGGTTGTATTTTCAGAAGAAGCCCCAACATTTTAAACAAAAGGGAGGAAAAAGAAGAGAGATTACAAATATATGATGTACCCCGAAGACCCATTTAAAACGTGAGCTGTATGGGGGAGGGGGAATAAAATTCAGCATTGGGTGTTTGATTAGTTTTTGGCTGCTGATTTTTGCCACTACTTGACCCATGTGGTACTCACTAATTGCAATGGTTTAGCTGTCAATCATAATTGCGAGATCTTGCACCAGCCCAGAATAAAATTACTGCTGGTACTCAGTCTGCCCTGACTTCCTGTTGAAACAGAACAGTACACTAATTCACACAAGGCATCAGAAAAACCTCTTGTATTTTTCTTTTAGACAGTCCACAAATAAGTAATTTGCTCATTTATTCTCATTATACCAAAATATTAGCTTTGGGAAGGGATGGCATGCATTGGGTTTTAAGAAAAAAAAGTGTTTAGCTTAATTATTAATAAAAGGTTTCCACCACAGGTCAATCTAGCAAGCACATTTGCTTTTGTCTGGGTCTGCTGCATTTAGGTGCTCAGTGGAGCTATGGCCATTGGACCTTACAACCCCTTCAGGTATCCAAGATTTGTCCACACACCGTTCCATGCGCTTCATGATGAGCTCCAGCAGAGTTTCCACTGCTTTATTCACATTGGATGCTGTTGCTGCACTTGTCTCAAAGTAGGGTAGTCTGTGAAGAAAGTAGGTTGTCAGCAATATATAAATGAAAAGACAGAAACTGCGCATAATGAGTGTAAGCCAGCAAATATTGTAATACTAAAGCCTTTAGACATATTAATAAAACCAACATCATCAATTTATTAGCATTACTATCAGACAAAATCCTTTTTGGGTTTAATGTTGCTGAACTGCATCAGAGCATGTGTTTCTTCATGAGCTACCACTATCTCAAATGACATTAAACTCACTAACAGTTCAAGATAGTCAAAGGCCAACCAAAAAATAACGTCATGAATGATGAATAGAAGCAGGAATTAAGAGGGATCTTGTGGCAAGCACCTATATCTGTGCCAGAAGGCCTGGGTTCAAATCCCACCTTCTACAGAGGTGTATTATATCATTTCTGAACTGGTTCATATAAAAATATCTAGGACCAAGAACCATTTCCAAACAGTCTAGAGATTTCTAATTTTTCAACAGGTTCCTTCTTTTAATACCTGTACACAATTCACACTGTTACACAATGAGTCTATCCCTTGATGAGGTGGAATTTAGAATCGGAATTAGCTTTATTGTCACGTACTCAAAGGAGTGCAGTGAAAAATGTACAAGTTGCCACCTACCGCACCACCATAGGTAGAAAGGTCCCTAGGTACAACAACTTGTTATAGTTCTTCAGAAAATAGAGAAGTAAAAAGTCCAGCATTGCAGATTTTAGGAATAAATTAGAAAATGGAGTGAAAAATGTTCAGAAGAATGGTCTCCCAACCCAGTCCATGCTGGCACCTAATACAAAACTGTCAATGAGGAAATATAGACATTCATCTAATCCTGTCAGGACTCTGCAGTTTATCTCTCATCTTTTAAGTGTGTGATGCCTCCATTGCCTAACATGGTATAAAATTCATTGGATTATCAAGCTGTGCCTCAAAGGAAACAACAGCCCCACAACGGAGTGTAGCCCTGGAGTACAACATACCCTACAACAATGATTATTCTACAAAGAATAGAGTCATGGATTCAATAATCACCCAAGTTTCAACTAAAAGTTTATCTGACTTTAGGTACTATGCAAGTGAAGCAATGACGTGGTTACACATTGGCTGGATTCCTATGTCACTGCTAACGTTACAGGCTCTTGTTTGTAAAATAAATCTTCATTTTAGTCTGAGAATATGGTTCAGAATAAACTCTGCCTTTCAATGAGCACATCAAGTTAAGGTGGACACACAATATGCATTATATCACACAGCAGGCCAAGTGTTCTGGGAGACTTGGGTGCACTTCTGCAAGAAGCAAAGTTGACAACAAGTTACAACAAACAATTAGAAAGACAAATGGTGTGTTGCAAGGGGACTGGTGTACAAAAGTAAGGAAATCCCGCTATAGTTGAATTGGGCTTTGTTGAGGTCACACACTTAGAGTCAAAAAGTGTGGTGCTAGAAAAGCACAGCTGGTAAGGCAGCATCCAAGCAGAAGGAGAGTCGACATTTCGATCATAAGCCCTTCATAAGAGTTTAAAGCTCAAAACATTGACTCTCCTGTTCCTCAGATGCTGCCTGACCATTTTCCAGCACCACACTTTTTGACTCTGATCTCCAGCATCTGAAGTCCTCATTTTCTCCTCCTTGAGATCACATCCTGTGTGCTTTCCATATCTCGTGAAGGATAGATTGGTTCCTGGAAGGAGAATATTGTCTTGCAGGATGAAGCTGAATAAGTTGGTTCTATACTCGCCGGAGTTCTTTTGAAAATCAAGAGATGATCTAGGGGTTCGATTCCAGACTGTATGGAGGTTGGCCATTATCTGCACTGGCTTCCTACGGGGGCTCCAGTTTTCTCCCACAGTTCAAAAATATGCAGGTTAGGTGGAATGGCCATGCTAAATTGCCCATAGAGTCCAGGGATATGCAGGTTAGGTGGATGAACCATGGGAAATGCAGCTTTACAGGGATAGAGCAGGGTGATTCTGAGGTAGGATGCTCTTTGGAAGAACGATGTGGACGCGATGGGCCAAATGGCCTGCTTCCACACTGTAAGGATTCTATGATCTGCTCAAAACATTAAAGATTGTGAGAGGATAGACAGAGGTTAATTTCCTCTGCCTGGGAGCTCTAGAATACAGGGGCACAGACTCAGAATAAGGTGTCGATCAATTCAGATGGAGGTGAAGAGCGATTTCTTCACTCTTTGAGGGTATAAAAAAGGTGCACCGCATGCAACTGAAGCAACTGTTGGAATTAAAATTGGAACTGGATTAACTTTCACTCAGAATCTTTACAATCTGTTGGCCTAAAAGGGTTGGACATGCTCCATTGTGGAAATTTTTTCCCAAGGTTGGGAGAGAGATGTTTGTGAATAAGGGGATGTGGGGAGCAAGTGGAAAGTGCAGATGATCAGCCAGCATCATCCTGAATAGCAACACAGACTCATGGAGCACTTGAACTATTCCTGCTCTTAGGAAGGGTGATTCGCAGCTGGAAGGGATTTCATTCACAGCGTGCAATAAAAGGTGCAAACCTCAGTTTAGAAAGACTTCATCTGCTTGTGGAATTGACCCTTTGTTTCTGCATTACACAATACCTCAGTTGAACTATTTTAATAATTACGGTGACAATTGACTGAATTTTCCAGAGCCTGAGTGATTCTAAATCTACCGGCAGCACGGTGGCACAGTGGTTAGCACTGCTGCCTCACAGCGCCAGAGACCTGGGTTCAATTCCCGCCTCAGGCGACTCTCTGTGTGGAGTTTGCACATTTTCCCTATGACTGTGTGGGCTTCCTCCGGGTGCTCCGGTTTCCTCCCACAATCCAAAAATGTGCAGGTTAGGTGGATTGGCCATGCTAAATTGCCCATAATGTTAGGTGAAGGGGTAAATGTAGGGGAATGGGTCTGGGTGGGTTGCGCTTCGGCGGGTCGGTATGGACTTGTTGGGCCGAAAGGCCTATTTCCACACTGTAAGTAAGTAATCAAATCTAAGTAAAGTAATCTAATCTACTCTAAATTGTACACTTTCTTGGATTGATCAGAGGCTTCTTGCCATAGTTAGTCCAGTAATGCTCAGTATTGAGCTATACAGCCTTCTCAGCAAGCAAACACTCACACATTCATGCTTATATTTGATTAATACACTATATTGATGGATAAAGTATAATCTCAAACTAGCAATAAAAAGACAATGAACCTTAAAAACAAATGGCAACATTCAACTACAGAGTTACGTGTGACATTCAATTAGGGATGATAAAATATTGCACAATATCATCCTGTAGTCTCATTTAAAGGAAATTCACATGTCACTGCAGCAGCTTTTCAAACAGGTCAGAACTCTTGAACTGATTCAGTGACAAATCTGATTTATTCCCCAGAATTGCAGCAGCTTTAAGTGCCCCATTCCTTAACCTCGAGGCAATAACCAAATATTTAATGTTCCTTTTTTAATAAAAAGGGCAATGCAAAAGTAAAGGCTCCTTTGAGAACTGGAATTTCAGAAACAAGAGTTGTACAAGATCACACCTCATTATAGATACTGCAGCTCTGGCAATATAGTTTTAGACAAACCATACATAATACGCCTGAATAGTATGGCGCATTTCAATTCAGTCCTTGCTTATTTCTCCTGAGAGCTATGCCAGCTGCTGTAATTGCTGGAATTGAACAGAATTTCTCTCTCCTGAACAAGTAACATCATTTAGATGAGTGTGATGTACTTTAATCCAGATCTTCCATGATGGTTCAATTCATTCCCATCCCCTTTCCATTTCCTCTTCCAATTCTTGATTCATATCATCCTCAGCTCCTGGACAGTGATTCAGCGCAATTCATTAAATTCTGCGGATGCTCCTTTCGCCTCGGCAATTATTGGAAGCAAAGACACATTGAAGTATTCCGCACATACCCCATTCATGGGAAGTTGAGGCTTCAAACTCTGTGGTTGTTCTTCCTTCCACTTTTCCGATAGTAACAACATTTGTTTGTCGGTCAGTTGCTCACTCCCATTAAAAATCAGCAACCAGTTTTGCACTGGGGTTTCGTCTTTGCAATTGCCATTTCATTATGGGCAACATGGCAAAGCCAGTTAAAAAGCAAACGAGACAGAATTCCATACCCCAAACCAGAGTGGGAAGTCAAAGGATACCTTGCTCATTTGAAGAAATGCTCTAGTCAGGGCATTAATCATTTCTGTCAGACCAGAGCTGGACAACGAAAGAGGATGGAATCTTGGAGCCAGTCCAGAGAACAGCCACTGGATTAATTGCTCACGTGCTGTCTTTCTGTTTGAGACAAATGGAATCCTCCATCAAGTTTCCATTGTGGAATGGAAGTGTCAAATAGATTTAGCTAAAGCTTGCAGCACTGTAATTGCTGCTCAATACTCAGGTGATAAATAGTTGAAATAAAGTACAGGATAGCAGAGATAAAGTATATAAAATATTTAAAATGCAGTTTGATGCTATGGAATGGGAGTTAGTGGATTTGAGGAAAACGTTTGATGGGCTAAACGTTCAAATCTCATCTCTGATACATATATCTTCTTCAGCAAAGGGATTTTCAAATCCTCTGCAGTCACTGGTCAGAATTTATTTAGAAAGAAATCTCTCATTGACTCCATATCATCAACTGGTGTAGCAACATGACATTATCAACAGAACCTCACTGCCTTTCAGTTACCCTTAATCATAGAAAACCAATTAAAAGCCCAGAACAAAGCTCCCCTTCCAATTAGAGGACGGGTGGGATGAGGTAGCCACTTGGACTGAGGAAGGACTCCTTTTCAAAGTTACCAGTTTACATACACACACACAGAGACACATAATTCATACATACATATATTTTTGTGTCTACGCACACACATCTAATGATGACAAGCTGCAGCACCTTGCTCTGCACAGAACAAGTTTATAAAATTGGTTCTCTGCATGCAGTTGAAGCAACTATTGAAGTTAAAAATGTAATTGGATTAATCAAAACATTATTGTTGATCATAGCTAGCTTGAAACCTGGGCCTCTTATTTTACATCCTGAATGATTACATACTTTATCTGTACTAGAATCTTTGCACTTACAAACTGCCCAGAATATTAACATGTTTTCCAGTTTCTCCACATTGATGGCATGCCTGGTCAACTCTCACAATCAAATGTGGGGATGAGCAGTAACTGAAATTCAATGAAGGAAAATATTTCAATATTTGGCTAGAAGACCTGTCCACCTGCTAGACAGGAAGTTCTGAGGCCAACATAATCGGAGAATGGCTTCCACAGCAAAACGTGTTGTTCTCCTTTCTCTAGATAATTGTAGTCATTTGCCATGAACCTTTAAGAGGCTGGTACAAAAATCATGAAAGTGGTCTCATTTGTAACTGGTTTGCCTTTTACAAACTTGTCCAGATTCTATACAATGGGGAATGCAAAAAGAAAAAAAGAATTTATTCTCCACTTCCTCATAACTATTGGTAACCTTTCTTCATTAGAACATATAGAAATGTTGGGAATACAATAGGACAGGCAAAACATTTAGTCAGCAGTCATATTCAAGGCATGCCAATTCTGATCTGGTGTTCTTTTTTTGTAAAACACTAATCCAATCATGTCTAATCCATTTAGAGGAGGCACCAATTTTTGCAATTGCAAACAGTTTAATCATAATACAGTAAATTCACTTTGCAGTAAATTGTCATGTTTAATCACTTCAAATCTCCAAAAAAAATTATTTAACAGTTACAGTTTCACTATCAATTCTCTTTCAGCTTCCTCAGTCGTGGGCCTTTATGTCAATCCAATAAAATGGAAGTGTCATGAAAATGAAATACAGGTTTTTCTTTCAAGTTTACAAAGTTCTTCTACAAATTTAAACTTTAATAATTTGCTTGTACACATGAAACAAGCAAAATGTAAATTACAGATTAATTTTTTTTTAAAAGGTATTAATGAATTATCTTCTTGTTAACACTGTACACGTTCAGGAAAATCCCCTCATGAGCTGAAGAACATATCCCCAACCCCAAGTTGGGGATAAATTGGATTCAATAAAATCATAAAATCATAAAAACATCTTTTTTTTAAATTCACTCATGGGACATAGGCATTGCTGGCTGGCCCAGCATTTATTGCCCATCCATAGTTGCCCTCAGGAAGCTAGTGGAGAGCTGTCTTCCTGAACCGCTGCAGGGCACATGTTATGGATAGACCCACAATGCTGTTAGGGAAGGAATTCCAGGATTTTGACCCAATGACACTGAAGGAGCAGCAATCTATTTCCAAGTCAGGATGGTGAGTGGCTTCTTGGGGTGGGAAAGTGGGGGAAGTTAGCAGGTGGTAGTTTTCCCATGTATCTACTGCCCTTGACTTCCCAGATGGTGGTGGTTGTGGGTTTGGACGGTGCTGTCAAAGGAGACTAGCAGATATGCACACATATTAAAGCCTTAGAAATGCGAACAGCATTGTGCTAATATTTTATGAATTATGCTTTCCTATGCCATTTACAGTTTTTTTAATGTACACAACCAAAGCTATTAAAAGTTCAAAGCTGAACAAGGACTTTACAAATATTCTATAATTACTCCTCAATAAAGAAGACATGAGACTCTTTGCCCTCAGCTATTCTCCTTTTGTTATCAGTTCAGGTTTGTAGCAAAGTGTTGCACATGGACTTTATAAATCAAAGTCTCAGTTCAGACAGAGAACAGCAAATTATTAATTCCAATTAAGTGAGTTTTAAGCATCGTAAGTCTATTTTCACAATTCTAATCATCAAGCATTTATTAATATATTCTTTCCTTTTCTTTCCAGCAACTATTAATTCTGTTGAGGTTTAAAGTGCTCCCAAATGTATATTGTTCATATTTTCAAATTTGGGGTGCAAATTGAAATAAAGTAAATTTCATAACATCAAATATTACTGAAATGCGTCTCATTAGTAAAAGTTCTCAAACCTTGTCCTGTGTTCAACATCCTGTTGAATCCGCCAGAGCGAAATGCCTCTAGGTTTCATTATCATTTTGGTCCAATCATGGAGAAAAGAGTTGAATTTGAGAGAAAAACTGATCGGGACTGCCCTTGACATCAGCATGTGGCACCAAGAAGCAAAATTGAAGTCAATATTAACCATAGGGGAAAAGGAAATTACACTGGTTAGGATCATATCTAGTACAAAGGGAGATGACTGTGGCTGTTGGAGGCCAATTTTCTTAGCTGCAGGACATCACTGCAAGAGTTCTGCAGAGTTGTGCCCTTTGCCAATCAAATTGAGCTGCTTCAATGACCTTTCCTCCATCATAGGTGAAAAGATATTCACTGATGATCACACTATGTTCAGCATCATTTGCAACTCCTCAGGTACTGAAGCAGTGTACACTGCCATCAGTAAGACCTGGATGACATTCAAATTTAGGCTGATAAGTGGCAAGGAATGTGAAACCATTTTTACAATAGTTCGGATTTCCACTATTAGTGAGCATGGATTTCTTTAAAAACACCAAATACCAAGGGAACTTTTACAGTGCACCATTGGTGGAATTTTCAAACAGAGATTGATGACAAGAATTTCAAAATCATGTCCAAATTGGAATCAACCAATGAGACTCACTCCTGTCAACTAACCAACATTTACATCACCGGTCCTTCATCCAGGCATTGTTCAGAAATACAACATTGTACAGTCCTCAGGTTTTTCCATTAAAAATCCACATTAGAATGGGCAGTTACATAATGTTCGAGTCCTGACAAGAGGGATGCTCTATTCCCCACCCTCTCCAGTGAGAGATCTTAAATCTCCACCCCACATCCAATAACAATTGCTGATAGACCAAAGTGAACTTTAAGCAACTTTGGACTCCTGGTTGCAAGAAAGTACTGGGTCTCTTCACAATATCTCCCAAGTCTGGACTGGTGTAAGTCCACCTCTCAAACCTACTGCACAACAGCATACTATCCCAATGACTCAAAACACCCAAACCCCACACTCACCATTTCCCATGCTGCCCGTATTCCTTTCACAAATTGTATTATTTATTGGAGAATTGCTAAAAGAGAGAACCAACATGATATCCTTCAGTCAATACAATCATTCCTCTCCCCCATGTCAGTGTCGGGCCAATTTAGAAATAGGAACAGAGAAAACAGAACACAGTACGTGCACATGAAAACATTCCTACTTTACATCATAGTGATCATAGACTTTACTGAGCACAGAGCATTGTTGTAGAATTATAGAAGAAAGTGAGGACTGCAGTTGCTGGAGATCAGAGTCGCGAGTGTGGTGCTGGAAAAGCACAGCAGGTCAGGCAGCATCCGACGAGCAGGAGAATCGACGTTTTAGGCATAAGCCCTTCATCAGGAATCCTGACCTGCTGTGTGTTTCCAGCACCATACTCTCGACTCTTGTAGAATTATAGTAATGACTGAAAACCTCCAACAAATTGTGGAATAAACAGCAATTCCACCCAATGTTGAGAAAGAGATATTAATACCAAATGTAAAAGGCATTCAATTCTACTCTACCATTCCCAAAAGGCCAGTAAAAAGCCATTTCCTCAGTGAGAGCAGGATTGCAAAGACTAGTTTGCCAAAGTCAAATACTACAATATTCGCACCGCAGTAACATTTCAGGTATTCTGTTTAAAAAATCATTCATTCAATACAAGCTCAGCACGTAGATCACCTTCCTTTCAAATACAAATTACACTATGCTTTACTTCCAGCCCACACAGGCAAGAAACACTGAATAAATCTCAACAGAAAAGCCTGAGGAGCAGGCACTGATTAGTCAGCAGCACAGGTTATCTGTTCTTTCACTATAAAACTAGCAAGCCATGTATTATTCATAAAATGTACAATACATTCTATTCCACGTTTACATTCCACTCCAATAACAAACTTAAAAAATGATACATCTGATCAATATCCTTATCTATTCGATAGGAATTGGAGCACTGGAAAAATATCCGATAGCTGACTTTATCACCAAAAAGGTCACAGCTCGGGTTGTTGAGGTATAACATGAGTGAATGGTTAGCACCCTGCTTTTCAATGATAATGAATCACTCAGCAGTAGCAACAGTGTTATGAACAATAAGGAAAGCGGAAAATCAGCTCTCCTCTATTAACACTCTCCCAATCAGTTACTCCAATTTATTTTATTTCTTTTCAGCACACAGCTATCATACTTCAATTAAAACACAGTGAACCTGACCAAAATGAAGGAGCCAACTGCAAAAAAAATTTACTACCTCCTAATAAAACAGAAAGAATTAGAAGAAACTTCTTGATGCTGACATAATTTGTTTCAATGCCTTTGAAAAGGTAATCTCAGTGCAGACAAGTTTTATATATCTTTCACTGGTTTCACAAAGCTTGCCTGCATCTGTGGTCACATAATCATGGAGCCATTTTAGGTTGATACCTTTCCTTTTTAAAAATCACTTTTTTCCTGTCTCGAAAGGACTTTAGTATTGAATGATGCAAGTTGAATACCAACCACTTAGCATCATTACAAGCTGCAACACTTCAAATGGGCAGTGTTTGTAACAAGGTCAGCTAGGTAGACCTCATAGAATATGAGTTCCCTGATTGGAGCTGTTAACCTGGTCCAATCAAGGAACGATGGCTGACAGATTATAAACGGGAGTGTCAGAGGTTATTTCACAGAGAGCTGGCTCTGAGGGAGCTGGGTCAGTGTCAAGGATCCTCCATGTGTAAATAAAGAGTGACTTGGTGACAGGTTATTAGCCTCTGTGAAATTATTTCAATATGTGCTCTTAAATAAAATTGGTTTGAGTAATGGTTGCTCCAACTTCAATGGACTTGTGGACAGAAACATAAACCAACTTGTGCGATCAAGAACTGAGAAAAACCCAGGGTGAGTTCCAGAACAGCCAGCCTCGCAATATAATTTGACCTGTACATTTCTGAACCACCCAAAAAACTCACCATTTCGCAACAAGTTCTCCTCTTCCACTTTTAAAAATAATTTCTTCAAAGCAATTAACAAGAAAGTGGACAATCCTTTCAGACATTTAAATGTGACTGGCTGGCACAATCAGGAAAAAAAATGTTTATGTAACTGCCATACCTATGACATGTATGACATTGCTGTGCTTGGCTATTTGACTTGCAAATATGACCACAGTGGCCTTTCAGAACACACTGTTCGAGATAATCCTATGGGATATTTGCAGCCACATTTGACTCAATAAAATTTACTCATGAACATAACATCTTTCCATTAGATAAATGTCAAACATTTTACTGCTTGGGAGGAGAACACTTACCCATATTTCTCTGCCAACGCCTTGGCTGCTTCTTCCTTTACAGCTCTCTGATCCTCTAAATCACATTTATTGCCGCATAATACAATGTCTGGATTTTCACAGTACGCATGCATCTGGAGTTGGCCTGGAGTGAAACATTTATCAAAAGAGAGAAAAACACACACAACTATTTTTTATGAAAAGATAACACTGTTAAAATATGAAACATCACAATCCCTCAAGAATAGCTATTGCAAGTGAGGCATTGACCAGAACAAGGAACACGAGATTGGAGATAATACCAGCAGCAAATCTCCTCTAATGACCCAGAAACGCCCAGGAGAGGATTATGCTGAGATAAGGTACTACAATGCTGAAAGTTGATTTCATTTCTAAAAAAAATACACCTGAACCAGAGATCAATTTTACTTTTAAAAAAACAAGCCACACAATAGTTTACTCCTGACTTTCACTAAATCTTCAAATGTTAGATTGTAAAACTTGTGAAGATTGTGAAATCTCAGTAGGTTCCAGATCACTGAAGGAGAAGAGCTGAGGCTGAGCCCTGAGGCTTCTGGGATTCTGTAGCTTGTCGTCAAGATGCCCTTCTCATTAAAAGACTGTTCACCAGTCAGAAACAAAAGGCTAAATCATTAACACATAGCAACAGGAGCAGCCATTCAGTCCATAGAGCCTGCCCCACCACTCAGTACAATCATGGCTGATCGAACACTTCAATGCCTTTTACTCAACTCATCCCCATAACCCTGTATACACTATTGGTAATTAGTCTCTACCTTAAAAATGCTCAAAGACTGAGCCTCCACAGTCCTCTCTGGTAGAGAATTCCATAGGTTCAAAATTCTGAGGAAAACAAATTCACCTCATCTTGGATCCAAGTGGCATCCCTCTTATTTTAAAATTATGTGTCCTTGTTCCAAACTCAACCTGGTGTGGCATGGTGGCTCAATTGTCAGAACTGCTGCCTCAGAGCACCAGAGACCTGGGTTCAATTCCAGTCCTGGGTGACTGTTTGTGTGCAGTTTGTACGTTCTCCCTGTGTCTGTGTGGGTTTCATCCCACAGTCTATAGATGTGCAGGTTAGGTGAATTGGCCATGGGGGAAATGCAAGGATGGAGGGGTGTGTCTGGGTAGGATGATCTTCAGAGGGTTGGTATGGAGATGATGGGCTGAATGGCCTGTTTCCACACTGAATTCTATTATATTATTTGCCTGCTCTCGCTGCATAGGACAGTTCCTCCTCTCAAAAATAGCTGAAGCTGAGGCAATATATAAAATATGCCGACGGACTGATAAACTGATCAGGGTTTCTGTTATAAATAAAGTTCACCAAGTCCTGAAACGTTGATTCATAGAATCATAGAGTCAACAAGCATAGAAATAGACCCTTCAGTACAACGAATCCATGTTGAACATAATCCCAAACTAAACTAGTGCCATCTTCCTGGCCCAGCCCATATTTGTCCAAACCTTTCCTATTCATGTACTTATTTAAATGTCTTTTAAACATTGTAACTGTACCCACATCCACCACTTCCTCTGGCCATTTATCCCTTACGCTAACCACTCTCTGTGTAAAAAAATGCTTCTCATGTCTTTTTTTAAAGTCTCTCTCTTCTCACCTTAAAAATGTGTGATTCTTTGCTGAAAATATAACAGCTGATTGAGTCACAGAGCCAGCGTCATACAGAATGGAAACAGACCCTTCAGTCTAAATCATCTGCACTGATCAGACATCCCAATCTGAGCTAGTCCCATTTGCCAGCACTTGACATATATCCCTCGAAACCCTTCCTATTCATATACCCATCCAGTTGCCTTTTAAATGTTCTAATTGTACCAGCCTTCACCACTTCCTCGTTCCATCCAAGCAAAACCCTCTGTGTCAAAACAAAAAGCCCCTCAGGTCCTTTTTAAATCTGACCCCTCTCACTTTAAACCTATGCCCTCTACGTCTGGACTCCCCCACCTTGGGAAAAAGACCTTGACTATTGACCCTATACATGCCAATCTTGGAAAATACAAATGAAACTGGAGATCTCTGTAAGAATGCAGGAGATTCCTCTCTTCCCTCCCATCTACTTAAGAACATGGCAATATCTCAATTTGAAGTCCGCATTCTCTTACAGTTAGCAGGAGGAGTGGTCTTGATCATGCCATTGTTAATCTAGCTGATCTCATGCAAGTAGGAGTCATAGAATCCCTTCTGTGTAGAAGCAGGTCATTTAGCCCATTGAGTTCACACTGACGCTCCAAACAACATCCCACCCAGTCCCCATAACCCTGCATTTTCCTTGGCCAATCCACTAACCTCCACACCTTTGGACTGTAGGAGGAAATTGGAGTCCCCGAAGGAAATCCACGCATAAACGGGAAGAATGTGCAAACTCCACACAGACAGTCACCCAAGTGTGGAATTGAACCCAGGTCCCTGGCGCTGTGAGGCAGTAGTGCTAACCACTGAGCCACCAAGGTCAAGCTCTCCCAGCTGGATCATCAGCTCTGCATCAGTGCGCAGTCACATTCTGAGATTCAATCAGCCATGTCAAAACAAAGAAGATAAAATAATATTTGAGCTGAAGCAGCAGAAATAGTTGACACTTGCAGCTGAACTTACTTATCCAGTTTCTGACATTGAGGAAGCTTTGCTCATTTGTCAAGTCAAATATCAAAAGAAAGCCCATTGCATCTCTAAAGAAGGCAGTTGTTAAGCTGCGGAACCTGAAATATGAAGGGGATAAAAAAGAAAATCGATTATAATTCAACCTCACTGGACCTCAAAATAGAAAAAAAAACTTTTATATAACCAACTATTGTTGATAAATGAGAAAAAGCTTTGTTTGTACTTGTCAAAATTTTATTTTTCACAACAGGAAAAGTAAAAGCACTTGAGAGGAACTTCCATCATACAGTCATAGAGATGTGCAGCACGGAAACAGACCCTTCAGTCCAACTCATCCATGCTGACCAGTATCCCAAACCAATCTTGTCCCACTTGCCAGTTACCTGGCCCATATCCCTCTAAACCCTTCCTATTCATATACCCATCCAGATGCCTTTTAAATGTTGTAATTGTACCTGTCTCCACCACTTCCTCTGGAAGATTGTTCCATACACATGCCACCCTCTGGTGAAAATGTTGCCCCTTAGGTCTCTTTCATATCTTTCCATCTCACCCTAAATCCCTCAAGTCAATAAAGTTAGAGATTTCTTTAGTGATAACTGTGTTCTGGAAATCTCTCACTGGTTTCCAGCATTTTATTCACAAACTATTCCTTTTAAAATCTATTCCCTTTCAAAATCGATTCCCTTTTCAGTAAAGAACAACCTTTTATTCACCTTCCCTATTAACCTTTGAAGTTGGATGCGAGCTTTTTGTGATGCATGTGCGAGGCCTCCCAAATCCTTCTGTTCTGCCATTCCTCAACGTCTTTCTCCATGTAAATTACATTCATCTCCTCTATTCTTCTTACCAAAGTGTAAAACCTCTTACTTATCCCCTTTTCCCCATGATATTCCATCTGCAAGGACTTTGCCCACTCACTATACCTTGCTACATCCTTCTGAGGACTCCTTGGGACATCCTCATCACTTCCCTTCCCATATTATTTTTGTGTCAGCTGCAATCTTGGCGATAGTACATTCATTTTCCTCTTCCAAGTCACATGTGTATTCTAAATAATGGTGGTCCCAGCACTGATCCTCTAGTTACAGGTTGCCATCTTGAAAGTGCCCATTACCCCAACTCTCTGTCATGTATTAATTAACCAATCATCTATCCATGCTAATGAGTACTTCCAACATTTAGTAAGTAGCCGAATATGTGGTATCTTATCAAGTGCCTTCTGAAAATCCAAAAATATTTCATCCACTGCTTCACCTTTATCTATCCTGCTTGCTACCTCCTTAAATAATTCTAGCAAATTTGTGAGACATGATTTTCCCTTCATGAAGCCATACTGACTCTGTTTGATTATATGATGTATTGTTATGTACTGTTTCCAGTCACTCAATTTTCTATCCACGCTGGAACTGCTCCTTTTATTCCAAGACCTATTCTTTTCTCTTATATCTATAAGTTGGCTCTCTATCAAATACACTTGATACATGCATACACTTCAACAGCATTACCCTCATCGAGCCATTTTGTTGCTCCTTATAAATTTTCCAACATGTTGGTTAAACATAAAAAAAACTCTCCTTTGAAATTCTTTTGGTTCTTTCTAAACACACCATCTTTTTCCATCAAACTACTGATTCTTTCCAAATTATTGTTTCTCGAGCCGTCTTCATCGCTGATGGGTTTGTAATTGCTGGGTATATCCTTCCAACCTTTTTGAACAAGTATATGATGTTTGCAATTGTGACAAGTTGTGACTTTAAGAAAGGTTTGTTCTGCCCTGGTTCCCTTGGGAAGAGATGAAGAGATGTTGTAAACCTGGTGCCGAGGTGTCTGCTCCATGGAAAACAGAGGAAGTAGCTTGGGTTTTTAAAAAAATTAGACAAAAAAAAAATAGGTGGGTGGAGTCAGGTTAACACAGACCCGGGTTTTAGCTTTTGCTGTCAGTTGTTAAAATTGGGGTTTGAAGCAGCTAGATACTGCTCTCTCTCTGCTGCTGCAAAATGGTTGAGTTCGCTCTGAGCTGCTAGATTCATTCTTTCAATGTTTCCTTTCTCCTGGACTGGGTATAACTGTGATCAAATCTGTTTTACTGAATTTGCCTTTGCCAAGGTTGTGTTTATGAGATGCTGCTACATTGGAACCACTGATTACATTCCCTACATTGTGAAAACAGGCCCTTCGGCCCAACAAGTCCACATCGACCCTCTGAAGTGTAACCCACCCAGACTCATTTCCCTGCCACAGAAAGCAGCTGAGATCAAAACATAATGTTTTCCAAGGAGGAGTTAGATATAGTTCTTAGGGCTAAAGGGATCAAAGTGTATGGAGAGAAAGTGGGAACAGGGGACTCAGTTGGGTGATCAGCCAGGACCAGGTTGCTGGACAGCGTGAATGGTCTACCCAAGCTCCTATGTTCTAGGTGGGGTGGCACAGTGGTTCAGTGTTTTGCACTGCTGAATTCAAAGTGTCAGGGACCCAGGATCGATTCCAGCCTCAGGTGACTGTGTGGAGTTGGCACATTCTTCCCATGTCTGTGTGCCTTTCTCCTGGGTGCTCCAGTTTCCTCCCACAGTACAAAAATGTGCAGGTTAGGTGGGTTAGACATGGTAAATGCAGGGTTACCGGGATAGGGTAGGGGGATGGAGATGGGAGTGGGTGGGAATGTCGGTGTGGACTCAATGGATCAAATTGCCTGCTTCCGTACTGAAGGAATTCTATGGAAGTGAAAAGCACCCACCTCTCTTGACCAGCTGTGTCCCAAAGCTGAAGGTGTATCCTCTGTCCCCTTCCTGTGTTACCATCTGGGCCAGTGGGTTTGTAAACCTATTAAAAAAAATTAAAATTCCCTTAAAAACAAACTTAGGTTACAACAGCGAAGCAGTAAGCACATTAACTAGCTTGTAATGAGGTCAGAGGTTAAACATAGCCAATCTTTGTCCAAATGTCAGCTCATTTAAGTTGACTTTTTTGTCTTCAGAATAAAAGGGTGTTCACAACATTACATTACTTTTGCAAAACAAAAAGTTTCAAGGTCAATATTTGTTTATGTGGGGCACCGATAGGTGTGAAGTATGCATGTGGGCTATATTTGATAATGTACAGTGGTGAATTGGTGGGATTCTTTCCAACATTCTTATAAAGCAAAGGTGTTCTACAAAACATACAAATTCATTCGAATATATTTTGCTGCATCTGGTCTGGTCTAAAGTGAGAGAGGCCCTATCGCTGAGCAGGATATTCCCCATCTTTATCGTCAGTCACAACTTCAAAATCACAACCAACCACACAACCAGGATGGATAAACGTAACTTCAGACTTTCCTCATTTAAGATGCAATACTGCAGATGCTGGCAACCTGAAATAAAAGCAGAAAGTGCTGGAGAAACTCAGCAGGTTGGGAGGTATCTGTGAAAAAAGAAGCTCTGTTAATGTTTCGCATCTCTTCTTTGGAATTGAAAAGGAGCTGGAAAATGGTGGGGGCTTTATTCATTCATGGGAGGAGTGCATCGCTGGCTAGGCCAGTATGTATTGACCAATCCTAATTACCCAGAGAGCAGTTAAGAGTCAACCACATTGCTGTGGGTCTGGAGTCATAGTTAGATCAAAACAAGTAAGGATGGCAGTTTCCTTCCCTAAAGAATATTAGTGAACCAGACGGTTTTTCCAACAATTAATGGTCATTATTAGATTCTTAATTCCAGACTTTGTTTTTAAAAATTGAATTCCACCATCTGCCATGGCAGGATTCGAACCCAGGTCCCCAGAACATTACCTGGGTCTCTGGATTAACAGTCCAATGATAATACCACTGTTCCAGGTTTGAAAAAAGTACTGACTGTGAGAATAAGTGGCTACAATAAAAAGTCAGAGATAATGGAAATAATGCAGTAACAAGAAAGAATTAAGCAGTTACAAGTCAGCAAAAACAGCTCTCAGTGTAATCAGACAATAATTCGCTGTGTGAAATCAAGACAGACAACTATTAAACCACAAAGAAAGTCAATTTCTTTAATGATAGCACTTCAAACTGCAGAGCAGAAAATACTAGAGACAGCACTGCAGCCATTAGCTGAATCACATGCTATTGCCCACACAAATCAAAACAGTCCCATTCTATTTGGTTTGGACTGGTTGGATTGAAGGGTCAGTTTCCATGCTGTATGACCCTATGACTTATTGCAGACTCTGGGCATTTAGGAATGGGCAATAATTGCTGGACTAACAAGACCTTGGTCCATGCACCTGAAACTACAGTATTCATTCTCCTTTTATAAATGAATAGGGGTGTTAGTCTCCATATCTCTCTTTCCCCACAGCCCATTAAGCCATCAAAAGGACAGTCTGAAATCTCTTTAGATTGGATACACAGGAGCCCAGTTACTAGAATGAAGTGTTGAAGTTTCACTTACTTTTGAGTTTTTATTTCAGACTGGATGTGTAATGTGTAAAAAGTAATGCGTGATGTAATGCTGAACAAAAAAAAAGCTCAGCATCTATGTTGCATTATGATTTCGTTGGTACTTCAAAAGATGTGATTCATCTGAAGGGAAGGAACAGCCAAGGCTGACTCAGTTTTCACCCACGCCCTTATTTCAGATTCAGGCAATTCCTGCAGGGTCACTGGACAGGTGACAACTGAGAGACTCCTGGTTCATTTGCCTCTCCCCTAGATTTGGGGCTGCTTGTACATGCCCACAGTGGAAGTGCCTCTGAGCCAGTCCAGCTTACTTTAGAGTTGGGACATAACACATCTGAACAGATTAAGTAAAAAATAAAATAAAATCCACCTGCCTCCTCGTGAATGGCACAGATCAACTAAGGCATAGCCTCCCTCAGCTGTTCAGGCACATCATGTGCTTAATAAGGAAATCAGACATGGGTATATCCCATCTACTCTTTCCCCAACAATGGACTCTGCTTATGAGTATGATGGGTTCTGAATGGTTATATCAGACTCAAAACCTGAACTGTTTCTCTCTCCAAGATGCTTCCAGACCTGTTGAGTTTCTCCAGCACCTTCTGTTTTCATTTAAAGTCTGATAGCAGACTGCGAATGTAACTGGTGGGCGCTCACTCTATCACCTCTCTTCAAATACGTCCACAAGACCATTAGTTTCTAATAAAAGGACTTGTGCTAAGGGTTGTTAGCCACTTCCACTTGGGCCCAGCATTTCTGGCAAGGTAACGAGTGCTCCACTTTCATTGTAGCACCAATAACCCTCAATTGAGGAGGAGTAGAATTGGCAGCAGTACTTTCTGTTTAGAATATAAAATAACAGAAATATAAGCAGATGGCAAAGTAGTCCTGCAAACCTGCTCCACCATTTTAAATGATTATGTTGTAAAAAGAGCAGCTAACAGAGAGAGCAAGTAACAGAAGGGGCCAATAGACAAAGTTGGACAGACATAGACATGCCTTGCAGATAAATGCACAAGAGAATGTGTACAATAATCTCAAAGACACAAATAAGATCAAGCAATCTAAAAACACCATGAAGTGATGGCCCCTTTAAAGACGTTTCTAGGGAAAACCCTGAATGGATTATTCACCCACATAATCTTCCAGTTCCAAATGCTACAAATAATTTCCTTTACACAGGATGGACAGACCAGTATTTGTTGTCCATGACCCAAGTGCCTGGAATGGAGTAGCTAGACTGGTCAGAGGGTAGTTAAGAGTCAACCTCATTGTTTACAAGTCTGGAGTCTCGCATAGGTCTAACCAGGCAAAGACGGCAGATTTCCTAATCAGTGAGCCAGACTTGTACAATTGTAAACATTTTCAGTCAGCTTTCGTAGTTCTCCACTGTGGTCAGCCAGTCTGATGGCTGCAATCATCCCATCACTCAAGACAAAGATTTTAAAACAGAAAAGAAGGCAGATACATTTTTTTGGCATCACTATTAAAGGTTTTCTTTAAATACTTGTAGGGTGGGCGACACTGTCAAGAAGGTTATGTCTGTGATCAATGGTGATGATAAGATGAGAACATTTAACTGAGAGAAACTAATGAGCCAGCAAACATGAGGAAACTATATTAACATCTGTAGATGGACTTTGTTAACCATGAGCTGATCAGAGACTTAATTTTGATGGTATTAACTAATTTATCCCCAACGTGCTGGCAATACATTAAAATGAGTCTGAGGTAATCAACACTCAATTTAAACCAAAAGCCATCCAATAGGCAACCACGTGGAAAATAATGTCAAACATGAGACCAATTATTGTACATCGTTTAGCATATAAGGTTGCCACTTAAAAAGTGCGAATAAATCTGAAGTAGCCTGCTCAGGTTTGAGGAAGGTACAATGGTTTTGTGACCAAGTAAAATTCAGGGCACTAATTCGGACACAGCAATAAAAGGACATTAGTTCCATTTTGAACAGTTTCCACCAGAGAGAGCTGGGCAGAAGGAAAACAGCAGGACTTGACAGTGATGTCTGACAATAGTTTTAACTGGAACAAAACACCACAGTCTGGGTTCTCACACAATGTTTAAACTACCCCTCAGTACTTCCCAAATTTTTGCCAGTGTTGACCCCATTTTAAATGACCCAAATTGAATTGTTTTTAAGGGAGCTGTGGTTCAGGAGGTACTGATTTTTTACAATTTTAAACAAATTTTATACAATTGGAACAAACTCATCAGACCTCAGCAAATTTCCATCCAACAACATTTTTTCAGGCATCCAGCCTACACTATTTTCCGCCCCTCTTGCAGCTCACTCAAACCTAGAGAACTCATTATGTCAAAGGAAGCCAGACTCCACACTGGCCGAAATAACAAGAGAATCACACACTTCAGCTCTTGGTTCACACTTCAATGCACTTCAAATGCTCATCCAATTAGATGTTTCTTTTAAATTTAAGCGTTTCTGCCTCTCTCACCTCTTCAGAATATAAGTACCAGAACATCACCACCCTCAAATGTGAAAACGATTCTCAATTAGCTTCTAATACTTCTGCAAATTACTTCAAATTTATGCCCCTTGGTTACTTTTCATATTAAAAGGAAATACATTATTCTGGGACCTACACTTATCCACGCTGTCCAGGCACCATCTTCTTTTACACCCCAACTAAATCTCCCATTAGCCTATGTTTCAAAGTAACAATCCAGGCTATCTAATCTTTCCTTATTGTTACAATTTTCCATTCAAGGCAACTTCCTCACCATTTCACTCTCACATGTGATATTTTTATTCCGTAATGCTTCAAACAGAATTGTACATGGAACCAATCAACTAGAAAATCAGAGCACATCAAATTTAAAGCAATGTTTCTGGGCCAAAGAATTGTGGGAAAAGTGATACACTAACAAAACAGGCCAATACATCCTGATTCAACAGAACTTGTTCTCAGGTAGCTCATGAACTACAGCAAATGCCTTTCGAGTGAGCTTTTGACTTATTAGGGATTGCATCTTTTTGACAGCAGATTTCACAGTGCTACAAGACTGCAGCTGTCAAGGCAATGACATGATCTTAATTGAGGTATTCATCAAAATGTACACTGCATGATTACAAGTTTCAAAGACGAAAACCTCTTATAATTAGGCCATCTGGAAAACCAGTTCGCGCATAGATCACATTACAGCTAATGGAGACAAAACTTCACTCCTAATGGATTGGGAGCAGCACTGTGAGCCACACATGGAGATGGATCAGCAGGGTCCAATAGCCATTGGCAAAGCTATTGTTAATGGTTTCAAAAAAAAATGGATGGAACCATGAAGAGAGATGCCAACCCACCAGGTAAAACAACAGAACATCACTGAACTGCAAATGGAAACTTATTTATTCAGCAACCAAACCCGAAGCCTTTAGTTCAGAGAATATCATTTGTAGAACATGTCCAAATTCCTGAACCCCATTAAGAAAACATTAATTTGATTTGGGTGAAGGTATTAGAAGTTCAACTCAGACTATGTTATCAGGCATCTGAATTAGCAAAACAGGCTACATTGGGGTGGGGTGGGCAGTATCTTGTACTTTAACATTTGTATTCACAAATCCAAATCTGGAGAGAAACCTCAAAAGGTGTCGCAATAGTTCAGTATTTCTCAACAGGAAGCACTGAAGCAAAGCCCTTGACTTCCCTGCGCTAATGACATGAGAATATAACATCCACTGGACCTGCGGTTCCTTTGACAAAGGCCAGCACATTTGCAGATCATCCAGATTTCATTGGGGGAAATCAACTTCAGTTCTCAGCCACTTCTGCAATCTACCACAATTTTAAAAAAAGTTAAACCTTCTCCTTAAAACTGAGCAGAGGATATTCAGCATTCGCTGTGGTGAAGGTCATTTGACTTTACTCAATTGTCAGCTTGGACAGTTTGCTTTGGCTGTCATTTGGCCCCAGTGCACAGGCAGGAGCTGCTCTGTTTAATTGGTAGAAAGGGCTAATTATAGAAAGCATTCTTCTGTACCAATGTACCAAAACGGAGCAGTCATTACATAAACATAAATGTATTATTCAACATAACAAACTAGACTAATATCCGGAAACGAATGTAGCACAAATCTACGAGTTGCCCTAACTCCTGCACCACTAGTCAGATCCCAATGGGAACACATTCTGTAGACTTCATCCAGCTTCAAGATGATGTACAGTCATTTTAGGGTTATTTTCTCCATCTTGGATTTGCAATGTGAATGCTTAATTACCTGGAATATCTTTCATCTACCACCAACTCACACAAAAATACTCTAACCAATTAATGACAAAGGGCTGCTTTAGTGCAGTGGCCGTGTCCCTACCTCTGGACCAGGGGGATCCAACTTCAAGTCCCATCTGCTCCAGAGGTGCATAGGATCATCTCTGAATATGTTGATCAGGAAAATGATGCAGATTTCGTATAACAAACTAAGAAAAGGTTTGTCTTTATCAGTTTTAGAGAGAAAAATAATTTTCCTGAAGTTGTGATGTGGTAGGTGCAGGAGAAGCTCCCACAGGACAAATATCTCTTGTCCAGCTCCCAAATCATGGTCACATAATGGAGTAGCGTTAGTCACTGGAACAGGGAAAGCAGAAGGGAGGTTGGGGTGATGGAAGATTTTCAAACAACTGCAGGATAGCTGCTGTCATGTAGTACTAACAGAGCTCTCTGCATGAAGCAGACTCACATCATCTCATTGACATGACTCAGGACCAGACAAAATGATAGCAAACAGGTAAGGCTTTGTCATATTTTCCACAATCATTTGTGGTTGAGAGTCATTTTGGATTTCTAAAGAATTTGCCTTTACACAATTGTACTCAAACTTCAAAACCAAGACATGTCACTATCTAAAAACCTTGAAGATCCACAATGCCTCAGAGAATAATATTATTTTGACAGTATCTCAACTATTCTATTCCTCAAATCACTAACTTGTGAAATATGAAATCATCACATCCACAGAGCAGAGGAAAACACATGAATTTTAAACTGGGAATAAGCAAGGTTGCAAATCACAATAATTCCAACAGATGGAGCTGTACACCAGCATTCACTAAATAGGCTGGAGCAAAAAATCACCGTGTGTCGGTTACTGTAGGTACCAAGCCAGAGGAAAACTAATCCCCATTCCATCCATCATTAACTAAGCAACAATGGTGAACATCTTTTTTATTCCTTTCAGTTGTTTCGTGGCATTAACAAGGTAAGTCTTCCCCAAGACAAGTCAGTGGAGCTTTATCCAACAAAACTTGCTGCTGGGGCACAACATGTGACATTAGAACTAGTTACCAAAAGCTAATTCAGAGTGGCAGTCTTAAGGCACACCTTAAAGGAAAGTATGAAGTCATGGGTCACTTCAGAGGTCTAAGATCTAAACTGCTGTGGAGACGTCTCAAATGATGAAGTGATGAAAATCTGGGATGCAGAAGATGTCAGAATTGAAGGAACAAAGAGATTGTAGAAGGTTACTGAGGCTGGAGAGAGTTAGAGACAATGAACTGTCCAAACATAGGGAGATTTGAAAATTTTAGAAATTGAAGCATTGGTGGACTGATCAGGAGGCAAGGAAGGTCAACAAATCCAGGGATGATGGGGGAAGGAGGATTTAAGGAGAGTCTGGACATGGACAGAGTTTTGGATGATTCCAGCCTGGATAAATAATGCACAGCAACGCAGAGTATAGAAAGGGAAGCATAATGTTGTTGTTGTACAAAACTACAGAAAGTAAGAGGAGGCAATGGCCCAGCGGTATTATCACTGGACAGTTAATGTCCTGGGGACTTGGGTTTGAATCACACCATGGCAGATGGTGGAATTTGAATTCAATAAAAATGTGCAATTAAGTGTCTAATGATGACCTCTAATCCAATCTTGATTGTTGGAAAAGCCCATTTGGTTCACTAATGCCCTTTAGGGAAGGAAACTGCCATCCTTACCTGGTCTGGCCTACATGTGACTCCAGGCCCACAGCAATGTGGTTGACTTTTAACTGCCCTCTGTGATGGGCAATAAATGCTGGCCTAGTCAGTGATGCCCTCATCCCTTGAATGAATTTTGAACAACTTTCAGCCTCTATCCTGGGGTATAGATCTCAATTTTTCTAAAGTTAGACTTTTATTAAAGTAGGAACTTTTTTTTAATGAAGTTAAATTAATTTTCAAAGCAATTCACATTTCTAATTTTCCATACATGGTGGCATTGGATTTGAGTTATCACTGTACAGTCCTTTTGAAAAAAAAGTCCCACCTTCACATTGAGAATACGCATCATTGTGTTGTGCGGCACCGCCCTTATGCTAAATGGGACTGACTTCAAACAGATCTAGTAACTCATCCATGAGGTGCTGTGGGCCATCAACAGCAGCAGAATTGTCTCCAGTATAATATATAAACTCATAGCCTGACATATCCCCCACTGAACCATTACCATCAAGCCAGGGGACCAACCCTGGCTCAATGCAGAGTGCAGGTATATATCAGGCATACCTAAAAATAAGGTGTCGACTTGGTGAAGCTACAAAATAGGACTACTTACATGTCAAATAATAAAAGCCGCAAGTGTTGGAGCTAAGCAATCCCACAACCAGAGGGTCAGATCTAAGCTCTGCAGTCCTGCCACATCATTCATGAATGGTGGTGGACAATTAAACCACTCACTGGAGGAGGACGTGGCACAAATACCCCCACCCACAAAGTACAAAAGAAGTGCTGAGTGGATGATCCATCTTGGCCTCCTCCAGTGGTCCCTAGCATTACAGATTCTATCTTCAGCTAATTTGATGTGCTCCACATGAAGCAGTTGAAAGCAATGGATGTTGCAAAGGCTTCAGGTCCCAACAACATTCCAACATTGAAGACTTGTGCTTTGGAACTTGCTACAACCCTAGACAACTCATCCAGAACAGCTCCAACACTGGCATGTGCCAAACAATCTGGAAAATTGCCCAGGTATTATCTATATGCAAAAAACAGGACAAATTCACCTCAGTCAATTCATGTCCCATCAGTTTATTCTTAATTATCTGTGAAGTAATGAAAGGGGTCATCACCTCTACAATAAAGTGATACATGCTTAGCAATAACCTGATCATTGACATTCAGTTTGGGTTCTGCCAGGGACACTCTACTCCTGACCATTGTATAGCCTTGGTTCAAACATCGACAAAAAGAGCTGAACTTCAGTGACTTTTCATCAAGGTTGTACTTGACAGAGTGTTTCATTGACTGGAGTCAATGGAATTCAGGAAGAAGACTCTCCGCTGGTTCAGGTCTGATCCAGTACAGAGGAAGACGGGCAGTCATCTCAGCTACAGGGCACCTCTGCAGGAGTTCCTCAGGGTAGTGTTCTAGGCCCAATCATCTCCAGCTGCTTCACCAATGACCTTCCCTTCATCATGAAGTCAGAAGTGGAGATGCTCGCTAATGATTACACAAAGTTCAACATCATTCACGATCCTCAGACGCTGAAGCAATCCACTCCAAAATACAACACGATCCAGGCTTGGACTGACAAGTAGCCAGTAACATTAACACCACAAGTGCCAGGCAATGACAATTTTCAACAAGAGAGAATTTAACAATCATCCTTCAACATTCAATAGCACTTCCATTGCTGAATTTCTTGCCACACCATTATCCTGGGAGTTACCATGGACCAGAAAGGATTGGACTAGCTACATAGAATACTGTGACTACAACAGCAGGCCACAGGCTAGAAACCCTGAGGAATGAGGCTTATGCCTGAAACATTGGTTCTCCTGCTCCTCAGATGCTGCCTGACCAGTTGAACTTTTCCAGCACCACACTCTCGACTCTAATTAGATCACATATGTTAATACAGTTTAATAAGGCAACAGAGAGGATTGATGAGGGCAGTGCAATAAATGATGTGTACGCGGACTTATTAAAGGTGCCTGATAAAGAGCTCAATATAAGCTTGCCAACAAAGTTGAAACCTCTGGAATAAAAGTGACAGTGACACTTTTACCAAATTATCTGAGTAGTTGCGAACATGCAGAAAACAGATGCACATAAGCAATAGGCCCTCAAGCTGTTCTGGTCTTGCCCTGAATTCACTTTCCTATCTTTTGTCCTTAATTCTCAATTCCCATTTAGTTTAAGAATCTGTCTATTCCACGACCCAGCTTGTACTGCTCAGAAATGCAGGCCTTCACAAGATTCACAAGCTTTGGAAGAAAGTCCTCATTTCCACCTTTAATGGAAACCCTGAATTTTGAAATCATGTCCCAGCAGTTCTAGATTTCCCCAGTAAGGGGCAATATCCTGTCAGCATCTTCTTGGTCAAGCTTCTTTAGAATTGTAAATGTCTCAATACAGGTAGCTCAACCTCAATACAGGCTCAGTCTGCTCACCTTTGAAGATGGTCCCTTCAGCCCAGGAATCAATCGAGTGAACAGTCCCTGAACGTCCGCCAATGCAAGTATCTCCTTATGCAAGGAGAACCAGAACTGTACTCAGCATCGAAGGTGGGTTGCACTGATGCCCTGGAGAGCTGTAGAAAGACTTTCCTAAGTTTATACTCCATCCTCCTCATAATCAGTAACAACATGTCATGTGCCTTCTTGGTCACTTACTCTATCAGAGGAACCTTTTGGTCTTCATGTGGGAAGATACCCAGAGCCATCTGCACTGAAACATTCTGTAAATTGTATCACTTTAAGCACTATCTTGCTTTACTGTTCTCCTTGCCCAAGTACATAACCTCACATTTTCCCAAGTTCCTTTTCTCTGTCCACTCACAAACTATCGATATCCCTTTGCACCTTCTATATGACTTGCTTTCCTGCCCACTTTGAAACAGGTTGGCTCAAAACACAGTCAGACCTCTCCTCCGAATCACTAACATAGATCATAAATAGTTGAGGCTTCCACATTGATCCCTGTAGCACTTTAGTTAGTTTGCCAAATGCCCATTTACCCAAGTCATTTTTAAAAGAAATTAATAAATAAGGTATCCAAGCCTCTAACCATGTTAATAAATTACTTTTAACAGCATGAGTTCTCATCTTGTACAGTTAACAATATAAGGCACTTTATTGATCACTGTTTGAAATCCAAATGCAGTAGATCTACAGGTTCCCCTTTGTTTATCTTGTTAGTTACATCATGAATTAACTGTAATAGTGGTAGATATAAAAACGAAGAGATACTATAAAATAAAGCATTAATTTCAAAAAGAGGAACAGGAGCAGAGAGGACGGGGTATATCTGCACAAGTTGCTCAAAGATGGACAATCAGTTTCAGAAAGTTCTTTTCAACTTTCCCTTACTGTACTTGTTGACTATCTGTCTCGTGCCAGTAGTTAGCCGTAGATGGAGTTTACCAGTGGCTTTGGGCTGCATTCACAAGCAACCTGACTCCAAGAAGACACAGTCCCGAAGAGCCGAGTGCCACCACCGGCCTCACACCATCCCCGGGCTCAGTTTCAGAAAATCTTTAAAAAGGCACATGCAGTCCCAAGCTTCGACAATTAAGGCGTGGAAGATAACAAAAAAAAACTTTATAACTGGTTTGGTCGCAAAGGCAAATTAATTTAGGTACACAGTGTGAGGAGATACCATGATCAGAAAGAGGTACTCAACAAGAGCAAAGACTTTTTGAATTTCTAGGACAAATTGCTCTTCAGCAAGTTGCCCTCTGCATCTAAACAAGTTATCCCTTGACTGGGACAGTGTCCAATTCATTACTGTACTTCAGGAAAGGTGGCAAGGCTTTGTGGAAGGTGCAGCAAAGTAGAGGAATAGGAACAAGGGAACACAGGGAACTTGGGATGCTTGTCCACAGATAACTGAAAGCAGCAACAAATGTTAATAGTGTGGCCAAAGCAGCATATGGGGACCCTTGCCTTTATCAGTTCTAGATTATAAGAGCAGGGAGGTCATGTTGAAGCTGGATAGAACTTTGCTTGGGCCACAGCTGGAGCACTGTATGCAGCTCTAGTCACCATTCGATAGGAAGGATCTGATTGCACTGGGGCAGGGGGCAGCAGGGTGCAGAGGAGATACAACAACATGTTGCCTGGGGTGGAACGGTTTATCTGGGAAGAGAATCTGGTTAGGGCTCAGGCTGGTTTATTCAGACCAGAGGATGCTGAAAGGAGACCTGACTGAAGTGTTCAGATTGAAGGGCATGGACAGGGTGGGTAGGAAGCAGTTGCTCCTCTTAGTTAAAAACCCAATAACAGTGGGGCATCATCTTAACGGTGAAGGGCAGAAAGTTTAGAGGAGATTTGAGGGAACATTTGTTTTACCTAGAGGATGGTGGGGGCCTGGAATCACTGCCTGGGAGGGCAGTTCAAGTGGAAAACCTCACAATCTTTAAAAAGTACTGCGATGAGCACTTGAAATGTAATAACATTGGAGGCTATGCTGGAACTTGGGACAAATTTAGATTTAAGAGTAATTTTTTTTGTCAGTGCAAACGTGATTGGCTAAAGGGCCTGTTGTGTACTGAAGGATTCTGTGAATACGACATTCAGTTCAGTGCACAGATTGGAATAAGTGAGGCTGCTTTCCTTTGATAAGTTTGAGAGGCATTTTGGTGGAAGTGCTCAAAATCAGGAGTTGTCTGGACAAAGGAGATAGTGAGAAACTGTTCCCACTAACAGAGAGCTGAGAACACAAAGGTAAGGAGATTGGTAAAAGAACTGTCGGCAACAACTAGGGTAACTCTCTACACGTGTGGTTAAAAACTGTTATGCACTGCCTAAAGGGTGTGGAGGCAGATTCAAAGGGAACTGGATAAGCATCTATTAATGAACGCTGAACCTTTACAAGAGAATAGTTTGTTGAAATGCACCTTTATCTCAAACTAAAGCAGAGAAGTCAGTTAAACACTTTAGCTTGGAGACATGCCCATGCGAGCTGGTTGCTACGGGGGAGTGAAATTCATACAGAAACACTTGAAGTGACAGGTATCAGTTTCACCATCATTTCACAGCATCTCAGAAAAAATAAGGACAGCTTCTTTTTGAGACAGAAATGCTAGAGCTTCTGCTGTGGAAAACGAGGAGGAACTGTCTCTGTGTTAACAAGCAAGCAAGGTGCTTGGTGAGATTTCGCTTTCCCCTCAGACAGGAACATAGCAGACAGGACTACAGGAGGTTTAAGAAACAAGGAATCACCTAGATGTAGTCTTGCCAACAGTATTCATATTTAGCAAAGCTCAGACAGAGTGGAGTAAATGTTGAGGGACACAAGAAGTTTCGACCTGACGTAGCCGGAAGAAATGTATGCCTGCTGAGGCACTGAGACTAACTGGGGGAATGTCCCTGTAAATCCCATACAGCTGCTGCAAATACAGCACTCAGTAAAAAGGGTTTGTAAGACAACATAGGTTTGTTAATATAAAACTTACATTTCACACTAGTTTAAAGCATTAGTTGCCTGTTAATTACTATTTAATTTGTGTTGATTTTCATTTGTTACAGTAAAAGTCTTGAAACATGAAATCGTTGTTGGTCGGTGGGAAACTGATCTCTTCAGAATTTGTTGGTCTACCCGGGATCATGACACGTTGGAAAGAAAAAGAATTGCAGAATTACAGGGCAAGGGTGAAGGAGTAGGAGGAGCTAAATGCACTTGCAGAGAATCAGTACAGGTTCAATGGGCTGAATGGCCACTTTCTGTGCTGTAACCGTTCAGCATTCCACTAAATTGCACTTATGTTTCTCTTCTCTACTGTAGGTCCTGGAGGCTCATTATATGGCAGGAAATTTACAACACACCAACTTCAATGCTTGATCCATAAGAACTGAAGGTCCCCTCCCTCCTCCATTGCCGGGAACCAGCTCAGACATGTAAAACTGCTGAGGGTTCATTTGATTCTGTGATAGCACACTGAAAGTGGGTTCAAATCCCATGCCAGAACTTTATCGCATAATCCAAGCTAGCATTTCAGTGCAGCACACAGCGAGTGCTGTATTGTTAGAAATGGCATCTTTCAAATGAAATTAGAAACACCACAACACTATTCAAAGAGAAGGGAGCCCTCCCTGATGTTTTGGACAACAGTTAACCCTGAAACCGACACAAGAGCAAACAAATATGTCACTAATTGCTTTGCTGTTGATTGGGGTTGTCTAATATAAATTGACTCATGTGATCAATGATAATTTGTCTAAAAAATA
The DNA here is from genome assembly GCF_004010195.1 of Chiloscyllium plagiosum. Taxonomy (NCBI): domain Eukaryota; kingdom Metazoa; phylum Chordata; class Chondrichthyes; order Orectolobiformes; family Hemiscylliidae; genus Chiloscyllium; species Chiloscyllium plagiosum. The sequence goes on along the minus strand of NC_057745.1, from coordinate 20,494,989 downwards.
GATAATCTGGTCAAAAGTTCTTTGTGACATCTTTGGGCATATTAAAGACTGGTCTTTGAGCTGAGGAAAAATGGCTTCTTCTACATTTTGTTTTTGGCATCTCACATCTTACAAAGCTTACATCTCTTCCTGCGTTCAAACCAAAATTTTCAATTTGTGCTTTTTATCATTTCAAGTTTACAAACAAGTGCTCAACCCATTCAATTTGACCTGATTTATTGTAGTCACATGTACCTAAGTACAGTGAAAAGTTTTGTTTTGCGAGCCATACAGCCAGATCACAGCAAACAAGAACATACAGATCATAGGATGTGGAGACAGAGCGAGGCATACAGTGTTACACTGCACAGGAGGGGCGCAAAGCAAGATCAACGTTATTTGAAGTTAGAGAGGTCCATTCAGCGGTTGAATAACAGCAGGGAAGAAGCTGTTCTTGAACCTGTTGGCACATGCATTCCAGCTTCGTATCTTCTGACTGACGGAAGAGATTTGAAGAGAGTATTACCGGGGTGGGAGGGATCTTTGATAATGCTGGCAGCCTTTAAGCAACAACAAGAAATGTAAATGGAGTCCATGGGTGGGAGGTTGGCCTCTGTGATATTCTGGGTCATGCGCACACCTTCTGTGGTTTCTTACGGTCCTGGGCAGAGCACTTGCCATATGCACACAGATAGAATGCTTCAAGTAAGCAATTAAATCAAGCAATGCTAGATGTTAACTGGCTGGAAAAATGAATCAAATCTACATCTCGAAGGAGAGGATAGCAAATATTTGGGAACATACTGTGGGTCAAACTATAGCACATGGACTGCAGTAGTTCAAGGAGGTCGATCACCACCATCTGCTCAAGGAAACTAGGGATGGGCAATAAATGCTGGCCCAGTCAGCGATGCCCATGGCCCGTGAGCAAATCAGAAATAAGGACATTCAACAATGACCAGGAAAAGCGAAGTACAACTTAAGGGCAAACTAACATAATTTATTACAGGATATATTCACCTTCATGCCTCCATTAGATTTGAAGCAAATTTTACCTGGGCCAGCATGACATGGTTTTATGGGATTACAAAGTGGTGATCAGTAAGGTACAGTTAAACATATGTGGAAGGCAATGTGTTTGGTACGTGCAGTCTCCTTCTGTTTTGCTGCAAGACACGCTGAACCAGGTCTTAAAACAATAAGTAGAGAGTACATGGATGCATTGAGCAAATTCAGTGCCAGCAACACTTTCACAGAGCAACGGCATTGGCCTGAGCTTCTTAAACACTACCTCTACCCAGAGAGCCACATCCTGAACAATGAATTTATACAAGTTAAAAAGACACTGAATTAAAACTTTTAATCTTTGCACTCACCAGGATAGTCACAAAAGGTTCAAACTTCAAAGGTAATCTAATCTAAGCTAAAGTAACAACAATTTAGACATGAATGAGAACAAGGGTACTGATGCAACATAAATTGTTCTTCTCTTGGATATTTAATACTCCTGCATTTATCTTGATGAGTACAAGGTTAAAAGCTATGATATCCTCTTTTCTTTTTCCCTAGCAATACCCAAGTTCTAGGTTACCAAGTTGACACCACAGTGATTTGACACCTGTCTGATCTGACCTCTCACCTAGTTAGGTATGAGGTAAAATGGTAGTCTTTTGCTTAGAAGCATACCCATGACTCATAAGACCGCATGCATCAAAGATTTTGAAGCAGTTACTGCATTGGAATATGCAATGATTCTAACAAGGTGAGCCAGGTGGACCTCATAGAATAGGAATTCCCTGACTGGATTAGATTAACATCCCCAATGAGGGAGCCCAGGCTGACAGGTAAGAACAAGAGTGGCAGGAAGTGCCAGCAACACTTTCACAGAGCAACGGCATTGGCCTGAGCTGAGAACTGGGTCTTAGGGATCAGTTTCAAGGATTCTCCACGTGTAAATAGAGGATGACTTGGTGATGGGATACCAACCACTGTGGAATTATTTCAGTGGCAACGAGAGCAAAGCACATTCCTGAAGAAATTCGCTTGCAGCAGTCATCTTTGAGTTGAGGGTAACCATTTCTGGCATCATGCTGTTATTTGGGAAGCTTGAATAATTTGATCCTGTTGAAGACTGGGCCCAGAATGTGAAAGGAATTAGTTATTTTTTTCCAGGCAAATGACATTGGGGCAGATGAAAAGAAATGAGCAAATCTCCCGACAGCTTGTGGACCAGCAGCTTTTTTGTTCTTGGGAGCTTGACCTTCCCTGAGGCATCATATACCAAAACATTTCAAAAGTTGATGGATTTAGTTAAGGAATATTACAACCCCAAGGCTCCTCTAATTCTGAGTTGCTATTGGTTTTACACTCAATTTGAGAATCAGACAAATCCTTATCGGGATTTTTGACTATGTTAAGACAACTGGCAGAGGCATATGTCTTTGGTTAAATCTTTGACGAGATGCCGAGAGACCGTTTGGTATGTGGGATTAATGATGTAACCATGCAAAAGCGCTACTAGCTGAAACCCAACTGGACTTCAAACAGGTACTAAACTGGCTTTATCATTGGAAAATGGAGAACATAAGTTGCAGGGTATTTTGATGGAAATAGACACTCTTGCCAGTCTGACTGAGTTTGGGGAACACCACTTGAGTGAAGGCAATTGCATAGCCTCACTCAGGACACACCCTGAACAGAGGGACTCTTGGTCAGTCCACAGCAAAACCCCAAAACAAAGCTGAGCCTTAGCCAAATGGTAAAATTTTTGTCTGGATCCGGCCAGCAAGACACTAGTTGCTACCGATATGTGGATTCGAGACAGAAAAGGAATCCCATTGGACCTTAATTGAGTAAGAGAACTCAGAGGCCAGTATCCAGGAGAGTACACACATTGAAAACGCCACCTCCCTCTGGTTTGGAACAGTTAAATTGCTTGGATCATTCAACCAATCAAAATAAACTCTGGCGAAATGATCACCCAGTTCTAATGGAATTCGATACCAGTGCAGCCTTTTCAGTGATTACAGAACCAACCTTTAACAAAATTCACTCTGGACTCCAACACTGAAGTTCCACCAATATCTTACAGCTGAAAGATTGTAATAATAACAGGCCCCAAAACCCCTGATAAATCTATTTAAAGAGGACAAGTCTGTGGCACCCATAGCTTCAGGCTGAATTTAGCAGTGGACTCTCATACTAAATCTGTATAATTACAAGTTGGAACACTGTCCGGGAGGTCAAGTAGCAAATGTGAATGCCTTGAGCAACCTTCCACTGGCATATGCACCAAAAATGGTACCACCACAGGAAGAGTTGGTAATGGCTGCAAATTTTCTGGCTATGCTTCCAGCCACAGCTGACAATATCAGAGTTTGGGTGCAGAAAACTCCAGTCCAGGCAAAATTGAAACAGCTGGTGGTGATGGGGGAAACCAAAGGGCCATCACTACCAGAACTGAAACCTTGTTGGACCCAGACAGACCAGATCCCAGGGGAGCACAGCATATCATTATAGGGAGCAAGAGTGATTGTCCCGAGCAAAGGTCACCTCCAGATCCTGGCTGATCTCCAACAGGGTCATCCAGAGGTTTCCAAAATGAAGATGTTGGCAAGAAGTTATCTCTGGTGGCCAGGATTGGATGTAGAGATAGCTGTGTTAGTGGGCAGTGCCCAGAATGCCAACAAGGTCAAAAATTACTGCCTGCAGCACCCACCTCCCCGTTCATAGGAATGTCCAGATAAACCCTGGACTCAGTTACATGTTGACAATGTAGGTCCTTTCATGGTCTCGGTGCTCTTAGTCATTGTGGGCACCGCTGAAAATGGTTGGACATGCAGGGAGTCATTCATTCATCAAACACAGGATCAACAATAGAAAAACTGCACCATCTTTTGCAGTACACGGACTCTCAGAAGTGTTCTTCACAAATAACAGGCCATCGTTTACCAGCAGGGAATCTGAATATTTCCTAAAATCAAATGGCATTCAACAATAAAGGACAGCTCCATACCATCCATTATCCAATAGTCTGGCAAACAGAGCAGTCTAAATTTTGAAGGCAGGCTTAAAGAAACAGCCTGCAGCTTCACTAGACTGTCCTGGTTCCTATTTGATTATAGGACCACCCTTCATGCAACTATAGGGATAGCTCCAACAGAGTTGCTAATGGGGAGAAGCTTCTGCACCAGGTTAAATCTGATCTTCTTGGACCTGGGGTTGGCAGGGGCGGTGAAATAGCATCACGAGCACCAATGCCAGACACAGGATTCTGCTAAGTGAAAGACAGTTTACTTCAGGGATGAGGTTTGGTGTAGGAATCAAACATTGCTGGAAAAGGCAGTATTTATTGTCCTGGAGATAGAATACCCTCTACCAACTCAGCAATAAGAGATAGCCACTTGACAGTCCACCATAGCAGGTAAACTGATGAATTTCTATGTGAATCACATCCTAGCCACAGCTAGCTAAACAGCAGCTGCGTCGACTAATCATTTATTGTCGAGGTTCAGGCTTCAATTGAGGAAGAATGAAACTTGCATTTATGTAGCACCCATTGTGATCAGGGCTTTTGACCAGATATTCAAAGCCTCGTCCATCAGAGAACCCACACCCAGCTCTACCTTCCCTTCCTGACAGGCTTCCAGAAGATGTCACTTGACAATGGAGATCAGGAATTTTGTTCAACATTTCCTAGCTTATGTTGGTGATCATTGAAGCAAAATATCATATTAACCTGTCTACTGGCTAGCTAAAGTTAAAAATGTGCTAAAATTAAACAATGTCCCATTCATTAGAAATTTGATATTTGAAGCCTCATTTTGAACAACTGTACAAATGAGTCACATAAAACTGTCCAGAGGGAGGGGGAAAAATCTACTCTAGGGCACTGTGGAGCTTCTAGAATACTTGCAGAGAAATTCATTCCTGGCTATACATCTTTTACAAACTCAATATGCAGCTCAGGAAAGCTGCAATGAATTTGTAACCTCACCCATCCATAACTGTCTTTTGTGGCTCTTCCCCTCCTATTGACAATCTAGGAGGAATCAAATCAATTTGATAAATGACTTTCTAAAGGGTTGTGGTCTTGGTATTCAATCATAATAAGGGAGGCAGAGATTAACAGGAACTTAATATTCAACAGCAGCAATCAATGGAAAGTCTAATTCTTGTCCATCAATTGAAACTTGCCACCTCGTTCAAACCAGTAGCAAGTCAACTCAGTTTTTCACAAGTTTTAGCGACTTGTAGTATTTCTTTTCGAATCAGTGCCTAACGGAGATTTGCATTATCGGCCCAATGGGTGGGGCAGAAGTCATGTGTAATAGTAAATAGTAAATAGTAAATACTTTTATCAACAAGATGATTGTTTCCAGGAAGGCAATACTGTGTGATCAAAAGGTCTCATATCTATGTACATTGCAGTGATGGATAATACAAGTGCTATGCGGGGTAGCGTGCATCAAACAGAATTCAATGGGGGCAGTGTACTTCCTGCACTGTACCAATGTATCTCCTCCAAAACTATGATCTGTCAAATCCCATTGACGCGTATCTCAAAGTCCCACCAGCCTCCCCTCTGCCACTGTCACCAGTCCTTCTGTCTCCACTGGCTCTCAATCTTCACAAAACTTCACAGCTTGTGTTTCTTTCAGTGTATTCCCTCACGTCTGTCTTACCCCCTCCAACATGAAGTACTGAAACATCAGAACCCTGATGCTCAAGTTTCCTGCCTTTGGATAATGGCAAGATGAAAACCAGCTGATCAGCGGGAAAAAATGGGCATCTTCAAAAACAAAATGAGACGAGTGGGTTCAGAACCAAGTTCTCCAGGAGAGTGAATGAGCCACATAAACCACTCCGAGTTTACAAATATCCATCAGAGTGCTCGGAACATGGCTCAACTGGCCACTTGGAGAACTCGAGCCACTCAGCAGCTTTGTTTGCCTGGTCAACAAGGAAGCATTCTACCTTACCTTGCTAACAATTGCTTCTCAGGGTTGGAGCTGATTGATGAGAAATATCAATCTATTCCTCGGCCTCAGAAATCACAGAGCTGGCGGCACTCGGTCTTTGGTTGCAGAAATTGCGGTGCAGAGAACGTATACCCAAGTAAAGCCTGGAATTATTTTTGGGTCAGCGAAGTAATAGATGGACTGGGTGGGTCGCCTTGGGAGGAAGAACTGGACAGGCGGGTTCGCTGGGGTTGAGAAGAGTAAAAGAAAACTTGATTGAAATGTATATGTTCCCGAGGGGTCTTGACAAGATTGCCGTGGAAAGGGTGTTCGCTCACTACGTTGAGCCTGAAACTTAGGTTGTCTGGTTAAAAACAAAGGTTCGTCTGTTTAAACAGAGGTGAGACAAAATCATTTTGGACAAAGTGGCACAAGTCTTTTGAACGTTCTTCCTGAAAAGGCGGTAGAGGCAGAGTCTTTGTTCTTAAGGCAGAGGTAGACAAATTCCTGGTAAAGAAGGGTGATCGTTTCTCGGGGTAGCTCGAATGAGGATTTCAGGCTGCAGTTAGATCAGCTGGGATCTTATTAAATGGTAGGTCAAGCTGGAGGAGCTATTCCTGCTTCTCTGCCTTACACTCTTACAGGGTAGTGCTTAAAATCTAGCTTACAGCTAGAAGAAATTTATAATCATGTACTGAACAGGAACATAAAACACAAGTTACAGTGTACAAGCACAAAACCTAACACAAAAAGCTTGCTTTCAAAACATCAAAGCTCACAAAAGGCTTTGTATCCCCAGAAGGCACTAAAATGCTCGTTTATTACGGTTGTTGCAAAGACAGTGGTACGGGAACCATCAGTCTCCAGCTTCAAATTTACTCACCACCCTCTTTTCTCTGAAGTCAATGCCAACTGTGGTGATGAACTTGGAGTTGAATTTGGCATCAGTGTATTGATAGAGGAAGCTGGTTTTCCCGACTCCTGAATCTCCCAGGGCTAGGAATTTGATGAGGTAATCGTAGTCTCCATCAGACATAGTGAAAACTTAACGCTGACCTGCAATGAAGAAAAGGATGGTTGGACAGAGACATTGACTCAAACAAAAAAGGTGACCAGGCTTTCTTCCTACCTGCCCATACCAACCACCTCTTCAAAATACAGAGCAACATCGATTATCAAGGTGGATGGGGAGTAATTTGCTCAGAAGGAAGCCATACTGAACATGATCATGTAAAAAAGCATGTTTACAGAGTTTTTATTTCGTTCAATTGATAAAATGTGTACAAACACTGAATATCGCTTAAAAATTCATTCAATTTTACAAATAAAATCACTTCTTGGCTAAATTTTGTCTGAATTCTGAAATTTTTGCTGACATTTTTCTTGGTTTTGTCCCAGTCCTCGCCGACAGCCGTGATCTTTCTGCTCGGTGTTGTCCTGCCGTCTGGACTAACCAAGTGTTGTCCCTCCCTCCTCAGTGACCGCCGAGTCCTTAGACAGAGAGAGGCGCAAAGTACAGGGGGGACACGACAGAAAGGGAAGATGTTTTCACTGACTTCAGTTTCCATCCTCTCATCAATTTTTTTAAGAGGGTAATGTTTTCCTCATGTTTCCCCCTGCCGTCTTTTCACCATCCCTCCAGACCTACCCCTCTCTGAGGATGAAATATCAGTCCTCAGCAGAGGCCTCATCTTCATTCCCCTACGCTCTCGGATTAACGAGTTCAACATGCGGCGAGACATCGAACAATTCTTCCGCCGCCTTCGCCTCCGTGCCTACTTCTT
>NC_057745.1:20483058-20485906 GCF_004010195.1 Chiloscyllium plagiosum | reverse complement strand
CCATTTCTAGAAGCTTAAAGAAATGTATACCTGTACACAAATTTTGTATCCCAGCTTTATTAAAAAAATGTCAAGCTGTGTTGTTGAAAATTGAGAGTTTGAAGCCACTAAACACAGATTGATAGACTAAACTGCGACAAATCTCAATATAATGGTTAATACTTAGGGTAATTATCTCAGTTGTGGTTCAATGATAGCACCCTTACCCAAGTCAGAAAACTGTGAACACAAGTTTCACTCCAGAGCCTCAATCACACAGTCCAGTGGTCTACTGGGAGAGCACTATATTACTGGAGATGATCTCTTTCAGATGAGGTATATATATTTTAAAAAAAGGCCACCCCCCAAAACATTGGAACTTCCAATTTTCACTTCTGTTGGTTACAATTACATTGCTCAGAAACAGCAGTGTTACAGACATGTAGATTCATGCACACTGATCATGAACAGATCGAAGCAGTAATCAAAATGGCCAATAGATTCCCACCTTTATACTGAGAGAATCAGAGTACAATGAAGTAATTCTTTAGTTATACAAAACTCTGGCTGTGCCACACCTGTATTGAGGAGATCCACCCACAAAATAGGGATATATCCCCTTGAATTTAGAAGGCCAACGGGTGACTTAATTGAAATTACGATATTAAAGGTATAAGTAAGATAGATGGGAGAAAAATTTGTTCAGTACTTAAAAACTGTAAGGTATAGGCTAAAAATTAGAGTCAGAATTTTCAGATGTGAAATTAAATATCATCATGCACAAAAGGTGGGAGAAGTCTGCAACTATTATATGCAAATACGAACTGAAATTACATAATTTGCTAACCTTTAAGCTTAGATTGATATAAAGACTATTGTTGGAATACATATTTATAAGTATGGGCTGTGTGGAAAAATTCTAAGCCTTTGGAATAGTTTGAACATTTTTTCAGTTAAAGAGGGAACAGAGCAAGGTTAACAGGTACGCACTGTAAGCCACTTGCTGTTTACACAAATCATCAACTGACTTTGCAGAAATAGTGAAGCAAAGCCTTGAAAAAGAGAAGAGGTAGATTTTATTGCCTGAATTATTGGAAAACTGGTTTTGAAAAGACTCGGGAGACCATATGCTTACAGTTGCTAAGCAACCCTTTCTGTACTGGGGAAGACAAGCTGCAATTCTGCCCTGAAATTCTGATCTCAGTAGAAGTTCCTGGAAACTTGATCAATGCTGGACACACTTTCCTCATTCCTGAAGAAGGGCTTATGCCCAAAACGTCGATTCTCCTGTTCCTTGGATGCTGCCTGACCTGCTGCGCTTTTCCAGCAACACATTTTCAGCTCATGTTTCCCCCCGTCAAGTTTTACTCCTGTTTATTTTCATGTGTGCTAACTCACTACGATTTGCTCTCCCTCATCAAAAAAAAAGTTACACTAAATTTTGTCAGATACTGAACTACTTTTCGTTTGGAAAAATAAGTCCCGTCACGGGATAACGGAAACGAAAAGTGAGAATTCATTTTTTGACATAACTCTGGGGAATGAGCTGAGGAGAAAAAGTGTTGGGTTTGCAAATCGGAGCGAGTCAATGTTGAGAGGGAATTTTGCTGTTAGAGCGCACAGCTCAGGCTTGCACATATGTTGTTCTTGTGTGTTCACAGTCACAAATCTTTGTCCTCGGGGAGAATAAGTAACAGAGAGCCTTTTTATAAAAAGTGTAAGACTTAACTCTAATGTCACGTCTCAAATATATATTTGAAATTATTTATTTATTTAAGCATATTTGCATCTATATTCCTGTCCAGATTTACAGAATAATGCATTAAATGGATGAGGAATAGAATTTTGCTACTTCAGTTGAAATGCATGTACAGGGACCTTGAGATCTTGTTTGGATAATCCGAAATTCAGATAATTGATGTTCGATAACCGAGATTGTTCTGTACATAGCAACTGGTTTTCCCATTGATACTCACACAGTGATATCTCCAGTAGCCAAACAGATGACCAAAGATGGAGATCAGGAATTGGTAAATAAGGCACATTTCCCAAGGATGGAGTTGAGTACAATTTAAGTGCATTCACAAGTATTAATTCTGAATAAACACTGATTGATAGCAAAGAGAGATGGTCATCAGCAATCCAGTTATCTAGAGAAAGAGAAAAAATGCCTGCCAGCAACCTAGCTTCAAAAATGCAAGAACTCTCCAGCGGTCTCCTCTCCACTGCTACCTCACAGCACCAGGGACCCAGGTTTGATTCCACTCTCTGGGGTCTGTCTGTGTGGAGTTTGCACAGTCTCCCCGTGGCTGCATAGGTTTCCTCCCACAGTCCAAAGATCCGATAGGAAGGAGACCAGAATTGCATGCAATATTCCAACAGTGGCCTAACCAATGTCCTGTACAGCCGCAACATGACCTCCCAACTCCTGTACTCAATACTCTGACCAAAAAAGGAAAGCATATCAAACGCCTTCTTCACTATCCTATCTACCTGCGACTCCACTTTCAAGGAGCTGTGAACCTGCACTCCAAGGTCTCTTTGTTCAGCAACACTCCCTAGGACCTTACCATTAAGTGTATAAGTCCTGCTAAGATTTGCTTTCCCAAAATGCAGCACCTCGCATTTATCTGAATTAAACTCCAACGGGCCACTTCTCAGCCCATTGGCCCATCTGGTCCAGATCTTTTGAAAGTGGAGTCACAGATAGATAGGATAGTGAAGAAGGTATTTGGTATGCTTTCCTTTATTGGTCAGAGTATTGAGTACAGGAGTTGTGAGGTCATGTTGCGGCTGTACAGGACATTGGTTAGGCCACTGTTGGAATATTGCGTGCAATTCTGGTCTCCTTCCTATTGGAAAGATGTTG
>NC_057745.1:20479507-20482902 GCF_004010195.1 Chiloscyllium plagiosum | reverse complement strand
TGAGCTGCCAGAGGAAGTGGTGCAGGCTGGTACAATTGCAACATTTAAGAGGCAATTGGATGGGTATATGAATAGGAAGGGTTTGGAGGGATATGGGCCGGGTGCTGGCAGGTGGGACTAGATTGGGTTGGGATATCTGGTTGGCATGGACAGGTTGGACCTCTATGACTCTATGTGCAGGTTGGGTGCTAAATTGCCTACGGTGTTCGGGAATGCTAGGCTGGGTGTATTAGCCATGGGAAATGCAGGTTATGGGGATATGGTGGGAATTTGGGTCTGGGTGGGATACTCTTTGGAGACTTGATGTACTGAATGGCCTCTTTCTGCTCTGTAGGGATTTTAGGATTCTATGATTCCATCTGTTCTATGCCAAGAGAACCAAACTCACCTAAAGAGACAACCCGCTATCAACGAAAGGAATCAGAAAATTCTGGAAAAACACAGTAGCTACAAAAAAGAAAGTGCATGAAGATCCCAGTTTTTGAGATATAATTGAAGAAGAGACCCCTGTGGATGCCAGGCGAACCGACTGCAGAACATCTCTTGTACCTGCCCCACACAAAACTTTGTAGGCAAATTGTAATATTCTTTCAGAGCAATTAGTTGTCACAAATATATGTAACGCAACAGATGAAAGTTATTTATCAGCCAAGAAATCTGCTGAGCAAAAGCAATTACGGGCCAAAAGTAAAAAAGGTGAGAGATTGAACATTTCGTCCTTAAACTGAAAGATTATTTCGATTGTGCGGAAGAATCAGGTACTTATCTGAGGGAGGCTGGACTGGACATTGGGGTGATGGACAGATAGAGAAAAATAACCACTGAGAAAGGGACAAAGTGACTTGTTCTTCCAAAAAGCAGTCTTAACGTAACACCCAGTGACTACACTTCTGTACACCAGTCACAAACATCCAGCAGTTGCAAAAATCGCCAGACAAATGCAAGCCTTTTTCTTTTTTACAATAAAGGCAAAAGGACAACACTGAAGGCAAACTTTCATTAGCAGGTCACAAATCCAGTTCTACAAACTGTACACAAAATCTGTCTCCTTTTCAGTGAAAAACAATGTAAAAATATTACACCCATCACTACATCTATTGGCCACAAAGCCCCACCAGTCTGTGTCATTGTTTACCCTTCACGTGACTAAATAGTTCCAATTATACTCCCCCATCCCATTCCCTTTAACCTTTTCTTCATCCACCCTGCTAATCTAATCTCGAACTTTGGCTTAGTTTCTACCTCACAATTGAGGAGGTTACTCCTGTCACTTGTGAATCCATACATTTAATTTCTTGTCTCTGGATTCCAGCCATCAAGATTAAACGTAAAATCTGACTGGATGAGTTTATCAACTTTATAAACCCTTGGTACTATCCCCCTGCAAAGTTCCTCTGTTAAAACATTGTACGGAGTCCCATTCCATTTAAAGTTTAACAAATGCTGTCACCTTTTCACAATATGAATTGTCTCATACTTATTGACAAGTGAATTCATTTTGCCACTTGTTAGCCCATTCAGATATCTGATTAATATCTCATTGCAGTTTCGTCTGTCCTTCCAAAGGATCAGAATAGATTCCATTTAAGTTTGTCTTGAAGGTGTGCCTCACTTACTCTAGGTTCATATCCAAATCATTCATCATAAACAAATCTACACAACTGAATCCTGCTGGACCCTGTTATCGCGTTCCAACCAGTCCTTAAAACAAAACATACTCTATAATTTTAATTAACTATGCAGATTAAATAATTTTTCTAGCCGTTATGCCAATATAGTATAGAATGTGAATACCTGTACAAATAAAGTTGAAATCTCTCTGCATCAAAATCCCATTGGATCAATTATATTCAATGTCACACTCACGTTGATATAAATTATACATAATGATTTGCCAATCTCAACCCATGAGATATTTTCTCCTGAAAATGGTGACTCTTCAGGAGTTGATGTCAAACAGAAGTCAGCACCTTCCCTTCTCCGCCAGCTCCACATGCAAATCCAAGCTGGTGATTGTCAGACGGTTGTTAGACATTGCAGCCAAGTTTGTTCACAGCCTCACCAAATTCTGCACAAGATCACATTCCCAAATTCCTGGTATCTCCCCATTTCCCTGCAGCTCATGTCCATATTAAACTCTGACCCCTTTCACCATGGCTATCGATGCTCACTCTTTAGGTTTCCTGATGGCCTTCCTTCTATCAAACACAGCCTAATGGAAATCATCTCATGTTGAGCACTGTGTTTCTTTGGCTTTTTAAGCATTACCAATTTCTCCAATGAGAACTGAGTGCTGGGATGCAAAAGGGACTTGCTTTTCCTTTATCTAGGGCAAAAGGCTTTCTCTCCAATGTTAACTCATCATTTCAGATTCATATAATCACAGTAAAAATGAACCAGCAATATTCAACTCCAATCATCTAACTATCATACCAGAGTACTGCAAGAACTAAAAATGGTTTAATAATGGGCAAATACTATTTTCAGTTTAATTAGTTCATAGAATGTGACATTATTGGCTCGGCCAATATTTATTGCCTATCCAGAATTGCTCAGAAGGCAGATAAGAGGCAATCAGGTGGGTCAGGAGTCACATGTAGGCCACACAGGTAAGGATGGCAGATTTCCTTCTCAAGAAGAACCGTAATGAACCAACTGGGTTTTTACAATAATTGAAACTTATAATAATTACATTAGATCAACTTTTAATTGAATTCAAACTTCATTTGCCGTGATGAATTTGAACCCATGTCCCCAGAACATCAGCCTGGGGATTGGAGTTACTGATCCAATGCTGTTACTGCTACACCATCACTCCCCCCTGCTGTGATCATCTACCCAAGTGGAGCCAAGCTCCTGAGGCCATCAGTTAGTAAAGATCAGTCTGAGCCAGGATTAACATAATTATAAAATCCACTGAATCTCACATGTGCAGCTCCCCATTGACTCGCACCTTTCCAGAAGTCACATGTTAGGATGTAAGTCATAGAGTCATAGAGGTGTACAGCATGGAAACAGACCCTTTGGTCCAACCTGTCCACACTGACCAGATATCTCTACCCAATCTAGTCCCATCTGCCAGAACCCAACCCATATCCCTCCAAACCCTTCCTATTCATATACCCATTCAAATGCCTCTTTTTTGCTGCAATTGTACCAGCCTCCACCACTTCCTCTGGCAAATCATTCCATACACGTACCACACTCTGTGTGAAAAAGTTGCCCCTTAGGTCTCTTTTATATCTTTTCCCTCTCACCCTAAACCTATGCCCTCTAGTTCTGGATTCCCCAACCCCAGGGAAAAGACTTTGTCTATTTATCCTATCCATGCCCCTCATAATTTTGTAAACCTCTATAAGGTCACCCCTCAGCCTCTGACGCTCCAGGGAAAACAG
>NC_057745.1:20436102-20479468 GCF_004010195.1 Chiloscyllium plagiosum | reverse complement strand
ATTTAAACTCCATCTGCCACTTCTCAGCCCATTGGCCCATCTGGTCCAGATCCTGTTGTAATCTGAGGTAACCATCTTCGCTGTCCACTGCACCTCCAATTTTGGTGTCATCTGCAAACTTACTAACTGTACCTCTTCTGCTCACATACAAATCATTTATATATATGACAAAAAGTAGAGGACCCAGCACCGATCCTTGTCATTTGCTTGAAAGACAGACAATGGAATTAGGTTCTGGTCACAAACTGAACTGTATTTCAACACCTGCTTTAGAGCAGCAGAACTGAGAATCACCAAAATAAAAGTGGATTTGTGAGCACGAGGAGGAAGCTACTCTTACTGAACTTCAAAGAGAATGCTTGGTGAAATAGAAACTTGGGAAAAGCACAATCATTCACCAGAACTCAAGGGCACCTCGAACTTTGGCACTGCTGAAAATCAACAGCTAATCAGTCAGAAGTTAGATCATTAACTCAAGAACTCTTACCTGCAATTTTCTATCTTGCTGTCTACACTGACAATCCCCCCCCCCCATCCCCCTCCCCCCCACCTCCCCTTTCTACAAGCTTATCATTCATGTTTGGAGACCTGATGTTAGATTGCTGGCTGGTAACAAGACTCAAAGGTCAAGTTTCCAGACCCCTGCAGAAGGTAGTGATCTTTCAGTCAGTTAGACATTGTGTTACCGTTTGAGCAGGCTCCACACTTTATAGGCTGATGCTGCCTTGAAATTATTCAAAGCCAGGCAGATAATTCCAAGGCACTGACAAAGATGTCGGATTTGAAACTGGGGTCCTTCTGGCAGGATTAGGCCAGTATTTGAGAAGCAATGACTATCAGTCGATGAAAGGGGACAAATAATGCCAACAACTGGGAGGATTATGGAGGGTCCAAAAAGGATCAGGGTCCCACCAAAATCAGTCTTTTGAAATAGGGACAAATCTTATACTGGTTTGCTGAACCAGAGAGAACATACTTGGAGGTAGAGAGGAAACGTAAACTGGAGTTAGAGGAGGCCATGAGAGAGATGGTGTCCCAATTGCCCCCTCAGAGGCTGTCTGGGGACACAGGTTCAAATCCAACCACGTCAACTGAGGAGGTTTAAATGCAATTTAAAGGTCTGGAACTGAAAGCTCGCCTCGATAATTGTGATCACGTGACTATTAAACATTATAAAAAAACATTTATTTCACTAAGGCCCTTGTAGAAGGAAATGGTAATTCTGACTGACATATGACCTCAGTGCCAGAGCAACATAGTTAGCTCTTAAATACTCTCTGAATTGGCCAAACAAACCATGCAGGTGAAAGGCAATTAGGGATGAACAATAAACCATTGGCTCAACAGCCAGATCTCACGAAATAATTTTTTTCAAAAAAAGTGGTTACAGCAGGAGGATGAGCACACAGTACCAGAGAAAATGGGAGCAGAGATTATGATCAGGCTTCAGTTATTGCTCCGTTGGAAGTGGCCTGTTTCTGAGGCAGAAGACTATGGGTTCATGCGAATACCCCAGTACAATACTGATGGAGCACTGCACTGTACAGCTGGCATCTTTCTGATGAGATGTCAAAGAGAACAGAGAAAAAAAAACATACACCTGGCACCAAGAGCAGAGGAAATTATTTCTGGTGTCCTGAGTAATATTTACCCCTCAAAAGAGACACAAGAACAGATTCTCCAGTTGCTTTTTCATGTTGTTGTTTATGGAAGTTTGCTGTGCACAAATTGCGTGCAGCATTTACATCGGGGACTACAGTTCAAAAACAAAAGGTACGAGACTACTTTTAAGGCACTTTGGGACATTCTGTCATCTTGAAAGGCTATGTATTGGCATGGCTCTCCTTTGATCTAAAGGTGTAGCTTCAACATTGAAAACCAAAGGCTGCAGAATGCCTGACATCTCCTCCAGACACATTTTTTCCAGTCCATTACCACCCCTTTGTGTTTTGCATCATCCCATTTGCCATTAAATAGCTCCTGAGGGCTCTTGTGCCTAGTGGTAGCATCACCATTCTAGAGATTGGTGGCCTGGGTTGTCCTGCTCCAGAGGGGAGAAGTAACATTCCTGAAAAGGTTATTTAGAAAATGGCTTCTGAGTGCAACCTATCCAAGACTGTCACCTCAGCTCTTTACTCGCTCAGTTCCTCAGCTCTCTATTTGATCAAACACTGTTACATCTTTTGTTTTCTCCCAGTCTGGCTAGCTTGTCTGAAAGAAAAAATCCTCTTTCTAGAGATGCTGCCTGACTGACTGAAGTCTTCCAGCTTTTTCTATTTCAATTTCAGATTTCCAGTGTCTGCAGTCTTTTCTCCTTTCTCCCCAGGAAGAGTTGTCATAACACTAATCCCTGTTAAAGTCGCACAATCTAACTGACTCAGTCTAAATATTCAGGAAGAAAATGATGCAACTCCTTCGATTTTGAAAATCATGGTTATCACGCACGGATCTCTCCTCCCTGCTTAAATATTTATTGGACGCTTCACCACACGAGTGAGTCACTGAGTGGGATTCAGAGCCAACACCTTCGAATTAGTGTGGTTTTATATTCCAGGAGGGTGGAGTGGTGACTCCACCTCAGTTCCAAGTTAAACAGGCCTCCATAACTTGCAAGCACTTTACTCTCAAAGTGAGACAATGTCCAAGTGCTCATTTATCCCTGGGTAGACAGCAATTTTGCAGAGAAATGGAGCCAAGGTTTCAGCTCAGTGACCCTTCTAAAGGATCACCAACCTGTAACCCATCTGCTGAGTATTTCCAACTTTCAGTTTTTCTTTCAGACTTCTAGGCTTTGTGCTTAATTTCCTTTGGTCAGGTTTACACAGGGAGTCAAGACTTTATCTGTTTTCCTGTGGGAGCAAACAGCAGCATTCATGAAAGAGTATTTTGAGACGTATCTCCACAAATAGCACCCAACCATGAACATCAACCTTTTGAATGGACTCAAAAAGCCAAATAGCTTCCAATGTTCAGCAAAAGGAACATATATGATACGAGAAACAACTTCTTCCAGGCAGTGAGATGTTAGTGAATGTGAGGTGCATGCCAGGCTTCAGAGTGATCAAGGCAAGCCGGGTGAGTGGGCAAATACATGAGCGATGCTGTCTAACCTAGGCACATGTGAAGTTATACAATTGTGAAAAACAGAAATACAGTATTATTTCAATTGGGAATTGGGGATGTACAAAGGGATCTGGATGCCCTTATACACCAGTTAATGAAAATAACCAGACAAGTGCAGCAAATGGCATATTGGCCTTCATTGCAAAACCATTTGAGTTCTGAAGTAGGGATATCTTCCTGCAGTTATATCATGCTAGAAAAGCACAGCAGGTCAGGCAGCATCTGAGGAGCAGGAGAATCGATGTTTCAGGAACAAGCCCTTATGTTCGAAACGTCGATTCTCTTGCTCCTCAGAAGCTGCCTGACCTGTTGTCTTTTCCAACATCACACTCTCTTCTCTGATCTCCAGCATCTGCAGTCCTCACTTTCTGCAGTTATACCATGCCTTAGTAAGACTGCACCTAGAACTTTGTTCTCCCTTCCTAAGAGAGAGTGTAGAGGGAATGTAGAGGGAGCACAGCACAGATTCGCAACACTGATACCAGAGATGGCAGCACCATCACAGGGAGAGAGTGGTTCGCCTGGGTCTGTTCTCATTAGAGTTTGGAAGAACGAAAGGGTACCTGATTGCAAAGTACAAAGTTCCAACAGGGATACAAAGTTAAAAATCACACAACAACAGGTTATAGTTCAACAGGCTTAATTGGAAGTACACGAGCTTTCGGAGCGTCGCTCCTTCATCAGGTAGTTGACAACCATATGATGAAGGAGCGTCACTCCGAAAACTAGTGTACTTCCAATTAAACCTGTTGGACTATAACCTGGTGTTGTGTGATTATTAACTTTGTCCACCCCAGTCCAACACCAGCATCTCCAAATCAGGCCAACAGGGATAGACAGAATTGATGCAGGTGGTTATAGTCCCTGGTTGGGGAATCTAAAACCAGGAGTCTCAGGATACAGACTGGGATTAGGAAATAATTCTTCACTTAGAGGGTGATCAAATTGTGGAATTCACTACTGCAAAAGGCAGTGGAGGCCAGGTCATTGAATATACTGATAAATATTGAGACATTAAAGGCATGAAGAATTATGGAGAGAAGTTTGGAATAGCGGACTGAGATAGATCAGCCGTGATCATATTGAATGGTGGAGCAGACTCAAAGGGCCATTTGGCCTATCCCCTCCACCAGTTTCTCTGTTTCTATGGAAAACACTGCCTAGAACTGAAGCATTCTCGAGGGGTATTGGATTATTATTTGGACTGAAATAATGCTCAAGGAAAAACAGAAAATTGTCAATAAGAAATGGTGCTCACTTGAAGATCTAGTACAGAAATAATGGGCCAAATGGCCTCTTGCTGCATGAGAGTATGTCTGTGATTCCTGTGCACTGGTAGGACTGTATGGCTAACCACTTGCTGGCTGGGACATCTGGGAAGAAGAGGAGTAGAGATGAGGAAGTATTGTGTAGGTTTAGCAATCCTTTTATGCGTTACGATTTCACCAGAATGTTTTTTGAGGAGGTGAGATTCATTTAGCGTCTATTAGAGGAACCTTAACTTTGACAGCCATTTCTTCATCGCTTGGTGGAGACCTTGAATCATTCGGTTTGGAAACCACCGAGACAATGCTTCTTTTTGCTGCTCGCACGGCTTCTCCGTTCCGGGTTGCTACAATAACTAACGGATGCCTTCTCCAAATCCACTGCCTTCACGGTTTCAAAATTGATCTCACTTACCAGGTCAATTCTTTTTTTGTCAATTTCTTCAATCAGTGTCAGAGTCCCATGCCCACATTGTTTTCTAATGCTGTTGGGCCAAATCTCAACTTGATCGACAAGCTGATGGAAACTTGACAAATAATTCAGAGGAGAGAGAAGCTGAGATAGAATTACAGTGTAAACCTCAAGTGGGCGAGTCTGAAAGGCAGAGGCAATATAGGCTGGGTAAGGAAGAAGTGAAGATAGCAAGGCTAAATGGAACATATTTTAATGCAAGGAAACTGAGGGATAAGACAGAGGAGTCAAGGTCAGTGGGAGTATGATATTGTAGCTACGGCCTAGACTTGGACAGGATTTGCAGCTCAACATTCTTGGTTATGGGATGTTCAGGTGAGTTGGAAATGGGGATAGAAGAGGAGACGGTTTTGTAATATTAATCAAATAATCAAATGCAGCAGTGCGAAGATGTCTTGGAAAGCTCATCTACTGAGGCAATATGGGTGGAGGTAAAACAGATCACAAAGAAAGAGGTAACCGTGCTGTTGGATGTCTACTATAGGCTCCCAAATAGTCAGGGAGAGATGGGGGGGTGAAATATGTAATCACTTTGCAAAGAAGTATGGCATTAATCAGTAATAGTAGGGTTATTAATGACTCAAATATTAACTGAGATAGTCTCAGAGTGCAGGTAGAGATATAGTACAATAATAATTAAATTGCATTCAAGAGAACTTATTTAGCCTGTACATGGAAAGACCAGCAAGAGAGGATGACATTCTGGAACTAATTTTTGGAAATCAGCCCAGGCAGGTGGAAGGTGCATTATTAGGAGGCATTTGGGGCTGAGTGTGCACAATTCAGATTTAGGACCAATCTGGAAAAGGATAAGGAAAGGCTGGGATTTAAATTTCCAATATGGGAGAAGGTTAATTTTACTAAGACACAATTTGGCCACATGGACGGGAGCAGCTGCTTGCAGTGCACTGTACCAGAGCCGAGGGAGTGGGGAATTCAGGGAGGGAATAGCAATGGTACAGAGCCAGCATATTCCCATAAAGACAATGGTTGGGCCAAGATTGGAGAGCCCTGGACATCTAGGGACATAACAGTTAGGATTAAGACACAAAAAGTTTATGTCAGACGCTGAGGAATTTATACAGCAGTGTATCTGGGGAGGTAGGAGGGGAATTTAAAAGGAATTTGGTAAAACACGGAGTGCATGAGAAAGCTGGTAGAATAAAAGGAACCCCAGAGGGGTTTTCTAAATATCTAAAAAGTAAGAGAATAGTGAGGGAAAAAATAGTGGTGCCCATTCAGGACCACAGAGGTAACATACGTGGGCACAATACTCAATAATTTACATCGGTCTTCACAATAGAAAAGCAGGACATAGATAGTCATCAGGGTTGAGGACTGTGAAGTATGAGAATCAAATTTAACAGCTAAAGGAGGGATTGTCAGCTTTAAAAGTGGTTAAAAACACAGGCTTCGATAAGGCATATTGTTGAGGAAGGCAAGAGAAGTGACCTAAGAGGCCCTGGCAGCAGGAGTTAAATCCTCCCTAACCACAGTGAGATCCCAGAGGAATGTGGGGTGACTAACAGTGACCCATTATTAGAAGAGGGAGGATGGGACAGACCAGAAAATGACAAACCAGTCAATCTAAGCAAGGGCAACTTATTAGAAAGAATTATGAGGGACAGAATATATTTGCACTTGGACAGGAATTGATCAGAGCTAGTCAGCACAGATTTGTTAAGGGAAGGATGTGTTTGACCAATGTGAGTTTTTTTAAGGTGGTAACCAGGAGTGTTAATTAAGTTAACACACTGGATGTTGTCAACATAGACATTAGCAGGTTTTTTGATAAAGTTCCTCATAGCAGACTTGTCAAGAAAGTAAGAGTCCAGTGGATCCATGATAAAGTGGCACATTCGATCCACTTGCTGCTGGCTTTGTCCAGCCTTTCCAATCTCTTTGGGCTGTCCTTTTCCACTGAAGGGGTCCATTTTGTTGCCAACCAAATCATTCCACATACAAAGTTATCACTGGCATTGGCAAGCCTGGGACTTATTGCACTGTAACCAGACCAGAATCAAACTCACTGTCCACACGAAAGTTACCCAGTGGCACCTTAATCCACATTTTTAGGAGCTCCTATAACAGCACATTGGAAATTGTCAAGAGGACACATTCAAACCCTGTAGTACTACGAACATTTTTAAACTTGCAATTACAAAACGTGCCTTTCTTTAAAAAAAAGAGAACAAGTACAGAGGGAGTAACAAGAGATTGCAGATGTAAATTCAGTAACGTCTGGCAAGGTTTAGTGTGGGACCCTGCTGTGTCAGGAAATCCTCAAAGAGGTAGATGTAACAGGAAGAAGAGGGGTCTGACTATCCTCCCCTTCTCAGTAGAAAGCCACCTCCTGTTGACATATTTATGGAATTCCAGGAATATACGAAAATAGTTTAAAAATCAACGGTAACCTTGACCGGAGCCTGCCAGTGAAAGAAGGTGCCCTCGTGAACCAGGGCACCCATGTCTACTACCTTGGGTCTAAGAATGCTATAAAAGTCTCAGTCAATGAACCACTAGCTAGTCACCCCTGCATTGCAGGTAAAAGGAGCCTGATATTGCATGTTAGAAGACAGATCACTAAAAAGCTAGTCAAAATGAAACAGGGCTCTCTTGCTCTGAATGCCACCAGCCAACCACTGTCAAAAGCAAACAGAACAAAAGGATTTCAACTGAGCTGCAAAAGCCAGGAATCCTAAAAATCAACTGTTTAACATTCCAATGTCTACACCTCACAAATGATCCAAGAGACTGATCGTATATCTTTTGACTTACATTTTTCTTTAGACTCAAAATTGTACTCCCAGTTGGTGCGTATTACATTACAGGTTCTTTCTAGTAACTAATGAGCTTATTAACTAATAAACAACATCTTTTATTAACTCAAGAAAGCCTGGTGAAATTGCCTCCATTTAAAACAAATTCATTCAGCCCGCAAGGAAGACATGCATAAAGCAGGACTCCTTTTTAAATGAACCTTGTTGAGAGCCCGAAACATTAACTCTGATTTATCTTCACAGACACTGCCAGACTTGCTGACCTTTTCCAGCAACTTTTGCTTTTGCTTCTGATTTTACAGTATCGACAGGTTTTTTTTTCGGTTTTTAACAATGTAAGCAGTACTTGCAACAAGTGCTGATAGCTTACTTTTAAGAGTTTTTTAAAAATTTTATTTAACCTATTTTTCAAATCACCTGTTCAGAAATGTTATTACACACTCTGGAGTAGGAGGGACTTGAACCTGGGCCTCCTAGTCTGGGTTAGGGATACTACCACTGCACCACAAGAGGGCCCCTATTATGCAGTAGTCCCTTTCAGAATCTGTGGATTTTAAAAGCAATCCTTTTCCCATTTCAGTCCACAATGAACAATACAGTGCAAGATGATAAAAGGATGCAGTCTTTACTCTGGTCAGGCCGATCTTTAAAAGGTACAGAACTTGTGCCTGTACATCTCTGGAAATAACTTGCTCTCTCTTAAAACATTCCTCTTTTGCTGCCTCACATTCTGTGACGCTCTCCTCAGGTAGGAGGTAATGAACCGTAAGAGCATTCCTTGTCACCTGCTTTACAATAACACTGTCCACCGGTAACTTTAGCTTCCATGTGAATCCTTCAAAAAAGGTAAAGAAGGCATCCACCTCCTCCTCAAAGCTGATGATTAAAAGGTTCAAACTTATTTCATCAGCCCTCAAATCAAAGTGACATGTGATTCCCTTACTAGAGCTACCTTTGTTCTCCCTTCTCAGCTGGAGCTGGTTCAGCTTAAGTTCCCTTTATCTTTCCTGGAACTCTCTTTCCACAGTCGAGAGTGTGGTGCAGGAAAAGCACAGCAGGTCAAGCAGCATCCGAGGAGCAGGAGAATTGACGTTTCGGGCATAAGTCCTTCATCAGGAATGAGGCTTGTGGGCCGGGGGGGCTGAGAGATAAATGGAAGGGGGGTGGGATTGGAGGAAGGTAGCTGGGAAAGTGATAGGTGGATGAAGATAAGGGAGAAGGGGGATTTGAAGTGTTCAGCCACGGGGCAGTGGGGTTGGTGGGTGCAGGTGTCCCAGAGATGTAGAGGAGACCATACCGGGAGCACCAGATGCAGTAAATGTACCGGTACACTTCAACTCCCCATCCCACTGCGTCAAGGACATGCAGGTCCTGGGCCTCCTCCACCGCCAAACCGTTACTATCCGATGCCTGAAAGAGGAATGCCTCTTATTCTGTTTTGGAATCCTGCAACCACACAGGATCAATGTGGATTTCAACAGCTTCCTCATTTCCCCTGCCCCCACATTATCCCAGTCCCAAGCCTCCAACTCGGCACCGCCCTCCGGACCCGTCCATCACTGCCCCCTCTGACCGATCACCTTCTCCCTCATCTTCATCCACCTATCACTTTCCCAGCTACTTCCCCCCAACCCTACCCCACTCCCATTTATCTCTCAGCAACCCAGGCCCACAAGCCTCATTCCTAATGAAGGGCTTATGCCCGAAACATCAATTCTCCTGCTCCTTGGATGCTGCCTGACCTGCTGTGCCTTTCCAGCAACACACTCTTGACAGTCTAGTGGAATTCCAATTCTAATCTCTGCCGCTCTAATTTAATTTATCTGTTTCACTATCCTTGAGTTACATTGTTAGATACCCATGTGTCTCATTTCGCAATAATCCATATTTACTACTGCTGCCACAGCATCGCTTCAACAAGTGTCATGTTGGAGCAATCAGATTTGTTTCAGCCACTGCTATGCTGTTGAAGTGAGAAATCACACACCAGGTGTCAGACTACATTGAACAGCAGCAAGGAAAAGACAAATGATCCAATACCCTCTTGTTGATAGGCCAAAACTACTAGGGGAATATAAAATCAAGTTTACTCCCAAAGTAAACCATCTAATCTAATTTCAGTGTTCGAGGACAGGGAGATGTCACATCCACTGAGTGAGATCAGCAGGTACATCATCATAAAAGTCTCACTAGTCAAAGCTGCAGATGATTAAAAATACAGCAAGTGATCCATGAGATTTAGATTGATTTTTAGAACAATAGTGTTTATTTCATTTCTTGAATAATACCACTACCTGATGGGTAAATACCCCTTTTGGTTCATTGTTGATTTGTTTCTCAATATGGACCAGGAGTAATTATTTTATTTGGAGAATGCAGTTCATATGATCAGGGTATGGACATCCTGCACACCCTTTGTACAGAAAACAAGGGCATATTCAAATGATAAATAATAATGGCGTTGGACTCTACATGTCGAATGTTAACTGTCATTGTTAGAAAGCCAGTGGATACAATTAGAAAACCATTCACAAGCTCCTAGCATTTAGCAATATTTGGGATTTGGAATGGGTTCGCAAAAGACTCAAAAATGCCAGAAGTGAAATATTTCAAATTGACTCTTTGAAGACCTGGGAACAATTCCCAATGACAACAAAAATCAGCCTGACAAAACAGCCCAGAATTAAATCAATTGTTCAACACAATATTGCCCAGACTAAATCTCAGGTACCACTAATTCATGGTGCGTGCATGCTGACCTGGCCAGTTACAGTGAAACACAAGGAATTCAAAAGGTGGAGTTGTTGCAAATATTCAGATTCTCCAACTCGAACGGGGTCTAGGGAAAGTCAACATGGATAAGAGCTGAAGGGGACAGAAATGATTTGATTTGATTTAGTATTGTCTCATGTACCTAGCACAGTGAAAAGTTTTAATGTGCCTGCAGTATATACCATACAGTGTGTATTAGGGCAAGAGAGCGAAGAATACAACGTTTTGGCTGCAGAGAAGATGCACAAAGAGCGAGGTCAACATTCAAATTTGAAATTTGAGAGAACCATTCAGAAGTCTAATAACAGCAAGAAAGAAGATGTTCCTGCATCTGTTAGTATGTGTGTTTAAGCTTTTGTATCTTCTGCCTGACAGAAGAGGTTAGAAGAGATTATAATCAGGCTGAGAGGGGACGGTTATTCTGTTGGCTGCCTCCACGCGGCAGTGAGAAGTATAGATGGAGTTGATGGATGGAAGGTTGACTTGTGTGATGGACTGGGATGTGTTCACAACTCTCTGTAGTTTCTCATAGTCGTGGACAGAGCAGTTGCTGTACCAAGCACTGATGCATCCGGATAGAATGCTTGCTATGGTGCACCTATAAAAATTGGTCAGAGTCTTTATGGATATAACGAATTTCCTTAGCCTCCTGAGAAAGTAGAAGTGTTGTTGTGTGTTCTTGTCTATCACATCAACATGGGTGGACCAGGACAGATTGTTAGTGATTATCACTGCGAGGAATTTGATGCTGTCGACCACCTCCACCTCAGCATCGGGACTGTAGACAGGGGCCTGCCCTCCATCTTGCTTCCTGAAGTCAATGACCAGCTCATTCATGTGGCTGATATGCTGCTCAGACAATGTACAGAAATTGCAGAGTGACTATTGGAAGATCCCAGACCTTTGGACAGGATGTTGTCAAATTAAATCAAACAAAACCTCCCTATATTTGAGACAACTTCATTCTGTGGATTTTAGAGAACAGAAAGAAGTCATTTGGTCTAGGTTCCTGAAGATCCTTCTCACATCTCCATTGGAAAACCCTTTTATTTCTTTCTTCTTTCTTCATTTGTCCATTTAATGTCTTCTAAAACGCATCTTGAAAAATCTCACCTCAAGTGCTCCTGTTGTTGTATCCGAGCCCAAAAAGCACTCGGTACATGAGCAATTCTCCATTTGGATTCAGAGGATGGACATCCTGGGCTGGCCATTGCAGGGTACCAAGAGGCGTAGAGAAGCATTTAACCATTTGGTCTCCGTCCTCTTTATAAAATAGTGACTACAGTCTAAGGAGGGATCATGAGTTTTAGATCCCCATCCTCCACTCTCACCATCCCATTTATGCAGCAAAACAAGGGGCACTAGCAAAAACCAAAAGGGAATTATCCAGTTCCCATGCTCACCTTCAACTGTCAGAATGTCAGGTCATTTTTGTGAGAATCCAAAGATAGTAATAGCCAGAACACACAGTCATAATGTATACAACACAGTCTCATCCCCACAAAAAGAGATCAATCCAATTTGACCCACTATCACCCCATCAGCCAGCACACAATCAGTATCAGTAAAAGCAAAATACTGCGATACTGGAAATTGGAAGCATACTGAGAGAATGCTGGAAAAACTCAGGTCAGGCAGTATCTGGGGTTAGAGTTATGGTTCTGCTACAATTCTTCTTCAGAACATGGTGGTGAGTTTCCAACAAGTGTTACCAAACAACAATTATTTATTAATAATCTGTTCACTGATACTTAATTTGGGTTTCACCAGAAATCTCTTGTCTCCTGGCCTCAGTACAACCTTGATCGATACTTGGACAAAACAAAAGCTGCATTCCAAAGGGTGGAGGAGATAGCGAGTGCTCTTGATGCCACAGAAAGTTCTGCTTTGATGTCAAGTGCTATTAATGAGATTGCAGTCAATGGGAACTGGGGGAAATATTCCACTGTGTGAGGCAGGACTCAAACCAAATGGGAGATGAAAGCCAATTGAAAGCCAATTGTCCTAGCCAGGGCAATGCAGTGGGAGTTTCTCGGATAGACTATTAGTCCGAACTCATCTCCAGCATCATGTCAATGGCCCTCCCACACTATCCCAATATACGGCTGGGGGTGGGGAGGGTTGGTGCTCGCTTATTATTGCACGGCGTCTAATCCCAGCCGCAACTCCTCAGATATTGAAGCTGTCAATAGCTCCATGCTATTAGACCAGAATAACATTCAGACCTTGATTGATAAGTGTCAAGTGCCAGTTAGAGAGAGAGAGAAAAAAAAGCAAGAGAGAGAATAACAGAAGAACGCGAGAGAGGGAAAAAGAGGAAGCAGCAAGAAAGAGCGAGCATAAAAGAGAGAGAGCCCGAGAGAGGGAGAGAAAAAGAGAAAGCAAGAGAAAACAAAAGAGAAAGAGGGGGAGAAAGAGAGACACAGAGCGCATGAGAAAGAGAAAGAAAGAGAAAAAGAGAAAAAGAAAAAGAGAGCGGGATGGAGGAAGAGAAAGAGAGCCCCTAACTGCCTTGCAGTGACACTAAATGGCATTACCATCAATTAATCCACCACTGTCAATATCTGGGAGTTGCCATTGACTAGGAACTGAACAGGACCCTAGCCAATATAAACACTGTGGTTACAAGAGCAGGTCGGAGGCAGTGCACACTACAGGATGTATCCTCATTGTATCCAACTCATACATATCTCACAAAGTTAAAAATCACACAACACCGGGTTATAGTCCAACAGGTTTAATTGGAAGCACACTAGCTTCCGGAGCTATCGACACCACTCACTGCCGGCTTAAAGTGGAGAGGATCTCCAAGAAGATTGTATACATCGACACAGGAAGGACCAGCGCTCCGAAAGCTAGTGCTTCCAATTAAACCTGTTGGACGATAACTTGGTGTTGTGTGATTTTTAACTTTGTACATCCCAGTCCAAATCATATCTCACAAAGTAACAATCAAAAATGTGATTGGAGTACTCTGAGCTTCTCTAGATCAATGTAGCACCAACAAAACATCAAGCTCAACATAATGAAGCAGTTCTCTTCAGTGACACTCTCTTCAGCAGCAGTGCACCGTGACGATAATGTGTACCATTTATAATTCATCAGCGATGAAACCCATGACTTCTTTCAAGGCAGGAGCAGAAAGTGTATGCAAATGCTAGTGCTTGACCTGGAACTATATTTCTTCACAGTCACGGTGTCAAAATCCTGAAAGGAGTTCTGTAACAGTTTTGTGGTTTAGCTTCAGCACATGCACTGCAGCAGTTCAAGGCTGCAGCGGACTATCACCTTCCTGAGGGCAGTGAAAGCTGCTTTATGAAATGGGCCCTCATGCCTGTAGAATCGAGTTCAGTGTAGAGGTCATGAGGTAGAGAAACAAACAGGCTACGAGCAACCCTGCCTTCGACCAAGTTCAAACAAATTGAACTGAAAGTTCCAGTCTGGAGAACTAACTTAGAGTGTCATATTGAACATCTCTGCAAAAACCGACATTTATATTGTTTCACTTCTGAACATTCCAGCTTTTAAAACAAATGGTGCCATACTTATCAGCATAGCCAAAACATTGACCCAAAAGCAACTGCTCTGTGAAGGCCAATGGCCTGTTCTCCTTTCCAAGATCACTGGGACTATAAATAGTTTCAAATTAGGACCCTATCAACATTATTTAAAATGCTGTTTTGTGCAGGCGAGTACTCCACAGCAATCTGCCAGGGAGCAGGAGACTGGGCTTAAACCAGAAAAATGAACAGAAAGACTGGGTGTCACAGCCCAACAATGTGAACACATCGTACATAACACCATTAAACACAGACAGCTTAATGACATTCCTCAGTAAAAAGCTTCAAATGCTACTGGCACTCCAGGAGTTAACCTCAAAAACTCCCAAATATTTGTGAGGGGGAAATAAAAAAGCATGCGGAGGTGACAGCAACACTTCAAATCCTTTCAGCATTGAAAAGCAAAAGCACAGTGGAGTCATTAACTGCAGCAAGGGAGGGGACAGGCAGAGAGAGAGGGAACCCAGGGTTTGGGAACACTGAAATCATAAGCAGTCAGCAACCTTTCTTCCACCAGTGAAAGCCACACTCTTACCTGCCGTGGTTCAAGAGATGAAGATTTGGTTCGGGTTAAAAGTAATTTGATGCAGCTCGTGGCAGCACTTTACCAGCTCCACCTGCAAAGCATACAGCATTTTTCGCTTACGTGTCAGTGTTTGCATTTGCTCAGGAACTTCCTGAAGTCAAGGTGTGGCAGCTGCAGGTGGAGTGATGGAGAGTTGAAGCTGAGTGTCAGGTTTGCTGTTGTTTCAACATCTAAATACCAGTAAACACTCTGAAGCATTTATAAAACAAAAGTGGAACCTTGTACCTGGATTCATTAAAAAATGAAAGAAATTCTTTGAATATAAAAAAAACCTAGAGTGCTTGTTTTCATTTAATTAAAGAAACCTCAAGATTCCATCTAATATTTTGTTTCAGGTTTGCAAAAGAGTATCATTTACGAGAAGGGTGCGAGAATGGAAACTCTGTCAAAATTGTGCCCTGAATCCTGGTAAAAAATAGACCATGATTCCAAATGCAATGCCCAGATGCCCAACGCAATGTTGTGGGAGCTGAAATGCTAAATTCCCTCAGGCACCAGCCTCTCATTTCCTGGTCACAAAAACCTTAAACAAATGGGAAATGTGGACCCCACAACTCCGCCTGCACTCAGTCATGGGGGTGCCCCGGAAATTATGCCCAAGCTGGTACCATCTCCTTAAGTGGTGATTTGCTGGCTTTCCAGTAATACACCAGAAGGATCCATGAAATGCTCTAATTGTAAGCACCCAGTTTGAGCTGATGTCTCACTAGGGGAATAAGGAGTGAGATACATTTCTAATGAAAAAGTTTATATGGGACAATCCTTCATTTTGGGGCCAAATCTTCTCAGGAATGAGTGGCTGCTGGGATGAGCCTTGCTGGTGAAATAGGCCGATCAAGGACACGGAGATTGACTCTGGTGTGGCAGTGAGAAGTTAACATGCAAGAAGCTAGAATTAATTCGGTTTTTAATGTTGTGTTGCAAAACATCTGCAGTATGCAGGATATTAATTAAAACGCCTCATCTTGTTTTTCTCCTTCATGTAAAAGGACAATTTCCTGTGTGTCAGGAAACACACAGACGTTTGTGACTCTTGGTGGACTCATCCTCAAATTGATGGACATCTGATTAACATTCTTGCCCCTGAGTTAGAAGGTCACGACTCACTCTAGAGAAGAGCACAACCATCCAGTGCAATACTGTTGGATTTCTGAACCTAGTGTCAAGAGTGTGGTGCTGGAAAAGCACAGTGGGTCAGGCAGCATCTGAGGAGCAGGAGAATCGACGTTTCGGGCATAAGCCCTCCATCCCCGACCCACAAGCCTCATTCCAGATGAAGGGCTCATGCCCAAAAGGTCAATTCTCCTGCTCCTTGGATGCTGCCTGATCTGCTGTGCTTTTCTAGCACCACACTCTCGACTCTGATTTCTAGCAGCTGCATCCCTCACTTTCTCCTCGGACTTCTGAACCCAGCCTAATTATTTGAAATTTTATAAATTCAATGATGGGATATGGCCACCGCATGCGAGACAAGCATTTATTGCCCATTCCTAATTGCCCTCGAGGGAGTTAAGATTCGATCATGTTGCTGCAGGTCTGGAGTCACACATAGGCCAGACCAGGTGAGGATTGTAGTTTCCTTCCCTAAAAAGGACCTTAGTGAATCAGACAAGTTTTTTCTGACAAGCAACAATGGTTTCCTAGTTGTCATTAGACTGTTAATTCTAGCTTTTTTTTATTGAATTCAAATTCCACCATCTGGCATGGCAGATTTCTAACCAGAGTCTCCAGAACATTATCTAGTTCTATGGATTCTGAACAGTGCAGCAATAATACCATTAGGTCATCACCTCCCCCATAGATCACAGGCCTCATATCTTCAGGGTTTTGTTTTGAGGGTGAGAGGGTCATACAGATAATGAGCTGGAGGGGATGACAGTCAATTCAGGAGAATAAAGACACTGCAGAAACAGGGAGATGGGGAGCACCTTGGATCATGGCTGATCTGCACCTCAACTCCATTTCCCGGTTACATCAAATATTTCTTCCTTTCTTTTGTATTTACTCGTGGGAGGAGGGCATTTATTGTCTGTCTCCTAGTTGCCCTTGAGAGGGTCGTAGTGAGCTGCCTCTTTGGACCACTGCAGTCCATACCCTGTAGGAGGACCCACAATGCCCTGGAAGGGTTGGATGGGAGAGCATTCCAAAATTATCACTCCGTGACAACGAAGGAACAGCAATATCATTTCCAAGTCAGGGTGGTGAGTGACATGGCAGGGATCTTGAAGGTGATGGCATTCCCAAGTATCTGCCACCCTTGTCCTTCTAGATGCAAGTAGTCATGGATTTGCAAGGTACTGTCTGAGGCTCTTTTGTGAATTTCTGTAGTCCATCTTGTTGATAGTACACACTGCTGCAATTGAGCATTGGTGGTGGAGAAGTCAATGTTTGTGGATGTGGCATCAATCAAGCAGGATGCTTTGTCCTGGCCATTGTCAAGCTTCTTGAGTGTTATTGAGGCTGCACTCATCCAGGCAAGTGGGGATTATTCTATCACATCCCTGACTTGTGCCTTGTAGCCAGTGGTCAGGCTCTGGGGAGTCAGGAGGTGAGTTATTTGCTGCAGCATTCCTTGCCTCTGACCTGCTCCTGTAGTCACTGTATTTATGTGGTGAGTCCAGTTAAGGTTCTAGTCAACCTATCGGAAAGATGTTATGAATCTTGAAAGTTTTCAGAAAAGATTTACAAGGATGTTGCCAGGGTTGGAGGATTTGAGCTATAGGAAGGTATGTGTATGAAATGCACTGCCAGAGGAAGTGGTGGAGGCTGGTACAATTGCAACATTTAAAAGGCATCTGGATGGGTATATGAATAGGAAGGGTTTGGAGGGATATGGGCCAGGTGCTGGCAGGTGGGACTAGATTGGGTTGGGGTATCTGGTTGGCATGGACAGGTTGGACCGAAGGGTCTGTTTCCGTGCTGTACATCTCTAAGTTGCTATGACTCTAATGGTAACACCCAGAATGTTGATAGTGGAGAATTCAGTGATGGTAACACCATTGAACGGCAAGGGGTGGTGGTTAGACTGTCTCTTATTGGTGATGGTCATGGCTTGGTATTTGTGTGGCATGAATGTCACTTGCCACTGGCCAGCCCAAACCTGGAAATAAGCCAGATCTTGTTGCATTTGGACATGGACTGCTTCAGTACCTGAGGAGTCACAAATGATGCTGAACATTAAGCAATCATTGGCGAACATGCCAGTGACCTTATGATGGAGGGATGGTCATTGATGAAGCAGCTGAAGATGGTTGGGCCTAGGACACTACCTCGAGGAACTTCTGCAGAGATGCCCTGGACCTGAGCTGACTGACCTTGAAAAACCACAACCATCCTCCTATGTGCCAGGTATAACTCCAATCAACAAAGTGTTTGCCCCGATTCTCACTGATTCCAGTTTTGCGAGGGCTCCTTGATGCCACTTTCAGTCAAATGCAGCCTTGATGTCAAGGGCTGTTACTCTCACCCCTCCTCTGGAATTTAACTTTTTAGTCGATGTTTGAATTAAGACTGTAATGAGGTCAGGAGCTGATTGGCCCTGGCAGAGCCCAAACTGGGCATCACTGAGCAGGTTTTTGCTGAGCAGGTCCTGCTTGATAGCACCTTCCATCACTTTACTGATGATCAAGAGTATGCTGATGGGGCAGTAATTGGGCAGGTTGGATTTATCCTGTGTACATGATATACCTCGGCAAATTCCCACATTAATCGGGTAGATGCCAGTATTATAATTGTACTGGAAGAGCTTGGCTAGGGGAACAAGTTCTGGAGCACACGTCTTCAGTATTATTGTCAGAATGTTGTCAGGGCCCATAGTCTTTGCAGAACCAAGTGCCTTTAACTGTTTCTTGATATTATGTGGAGCGAATCGAATTGGCTGAAGATCTTTGATGCTGGGGACCACTGGAGGAGGCTGAGATGGATCATCCACTCGGTACTTCTGGCTGAAAATCGTTGTGAATGCACCAGCCTTATTTTTTGCTGGGCTCTTCCATCATTCAGGATGGGGATATTTATGGAGCCGCCTCCTCCAGTGAGTTGTTTAATTGCCCACCACCATTCACATCTGCAGAGCCTAGTTCAGATCCATTGATTGTGGGATCGCTTAGCTCTGTCTATCACTTGCTGCCTATGCTATTGACATGCAATGAATCCTGTTTGGTGGCTTCACCAGGTTGACACCTCATTTCCAGGTCTGCCTGATGCTGCTCCTGGCATGCCCTTCTGCATTCTCCCATTGAACCAGGGTTGATCCCCTGCTTGATAGTAATGGTTGAGTGGGGGATATGCCAGGCCATGAAGTTACAAATTATGCTGGAGTACAATTCTGCTGCTGTTAATGGCCCATAGCGCCTCATGGATGCCCAGACTTGGGTTGTTAGATCTATTCCAGGTCTGTCCCATTTAGCACTTTGATAGTGCCATGCAATATGATGGAGGATATTCTCAATGTTAAGGCGGGACTTTGTCTCCACAAGGACAGTGCAGTGGTCACTTTTAGCGATACTGTCATTGAAAGATGCATCTGCAGCCGACATATTAGTAAGGATGAGGCCAAGTATGTTTTTCCCTCTTGTTAGTTCCCTCAACCCCTGCTGCAGACCCAGTCTAGCAGCTATGTCCTTTAGGACCCAACCAGCTCAATCAGCAGTGCTGCTACTGAGCCACTCTAGGTGGTGGACATTGAAATCCCCCACCCAGAATACACTTCGCACCCTTGCTATCCTCGGTGTTTCTTCTGAGTATTGTTCAACATGGAGGAGTACTGATTCATCAGCCAAGAGAGGTCAGTACATGGTAATGAATGGGAGGTTTCCTTGTCCCACGTTTAACCTGAACCATGAGACTTCATGGAGACAGAGAGAGAGAGAGAGACACAGAGAGAGAGAGAGAGAGAGAGAGAGGTGGGAAATAGGAAGGGGATGGGGATGCGAAGAGGAGATGAGGACAGGGAGGTGTTGTGGTGCTGGGGGCCAAAGGTCCCAAGGCCTGGAGCATGCTAGAAAAAGAACTGACCTCTAGTGGCGAAACAAGATATTGTGGGAAAATAAACTAGTCCAGAAGCAGAGGGACCAGGGACTCATGGCAACAGTAAATGGATGAGGCAAGGCCATGGAGAAACAAGGAGCCAGTGAGCTCAGGCTGTGAGATGAAGGTCCGTGGAGAGGCAGTTAGAAAGGAGAACCCTCACAGACAAGCAGACAGACCAGTGATAGACCTGAGTGGGAATCGAGACATAAACAAGAATAAGGATAAACTATAAACATCTTTCATTTGAATTAAGGTAAGATATACACAAGATGTATATAATAAGGTAAGCGTGGACAATTCAAGCCTTGTTTTGTACAACCTGCACTACATGGGAAATTCTAGATATTTCTCACAGTATGGATGACCATTGATGCAGGAGATGCTTCCTGCTGGAGCAACTCAAGTTCTGGGTTTTGAAGCATGAGTAGCAGCTGTGGGCATTATTGTGCATTCACAAGAGACTGAGAAGTTTGTGAATAGCATAGGTTCAGGATGTGGTCACTCTGTAGCTTGAGGAAGTGCAAGTGAAGAGGGAAAAATGAGGAATCCCCCGAGTGCCCCTCAATTGCTCACTTTTGCCTGGCCTTGGGAGGCAGAGAGCGTAACAGTTCCTCCGCAGGGGTGGGCAGAGTCAAGGCCAGGATGGGAGGAAGAAAAAGAAAGTGTGGAGGGGATTGTTAATAAAGGAAATGGATAGGCACTTCTTCGAATGTACTTGTCAGGATTCCATTCCTTGGCCGATCCAAGATGGCTGCCAGGTCAAGGATGCCACAATTTGGCTGCACAGCATTGCAAAGTGGGGAGGGGTGCAATGAACAGCTAGAGGTAATGGTCCATGGTCGGATCCAATGACATGGGGAGATAAGAAATGAGGTCCTGCAAGCAGGCTTTAGAGATTAGGTCAGATATTGAAAAGCAGCACTTCCAAAGACAGTAATCCCTGGATTACCCTTGGTGCCACGTGTATAGGAATAGAAGAGTCAAGCAGATGAATGCATGGCTGTAGAGATGATGCAGGAGGGAGGGATTCCTGAGGCATTAGGACCATTTCTGGGGAGGCCGGAACTGTACAAGTTGGACAGCTACAGCTAAAAAGGAACGGGACCAACATCCTCGCAATGAGATTTGGTGTTGATTTAAACTACATCGGCCAGGGAATGGGATCCTGACAAGTACTTCAAAGGAGAAAGAATCTGAGATGCAATTCGAATTTAAAGTGAGTCTGGAAGGTGGAGGAACCTTGGGTAGATAAGAAAGAAGGGAGGTTAGCAAGGCTAAATGGAATATATTGTAGAGCCTGAGGAATAAAATAGAGGGTAAAAATAGACATGATATCACAGCTTTGACCAAGTCTTGGCTGAAAGATGAACAGGATTGGCAGTTCACAATGCTGCTTTATAAAGTATTCAGACAGGATTGGTGGGGGTGATGGTGGTGGGAAAAGTTGTAAAGTTGATCAAGGAGTCAATTACAGCAGTCAGGTGTGGTGATACCTTGGAAAGCTCATCAAATGAGCTCATATGGATAAAGTTTTAAAATACACACAGAAGGGTCAAGTATGCTGTCGGGTGTGAACTATAGCCCTTGAAATAGAGACAGTGGCAGTCAGGGAGTAATATAGGATCAAAATCAGTTATCAAATTTCAGAAATGTGTAAAAATAGCAAGGCAATAATTGTAGATTTTTAGTTACCCAAATCTTTACTGAAATAGTTTTGGCATACAAAATAGGGAGGGAACAGAATTTTTTAATTGCATTCGAGAAAACCTTTTTAGTCAGTGTAGAAAGCCTAACAAGGGATTAGGATTAGTTCTGGAGCCAATATTCGGAAAGAGCAAGAAGAGATGGAATGTATATATTTGGGAATCACTTGGGAGATAGTAATCATTGTTCCATTAGATTTTGGATGGTTATGGAGAAGGATAAGGACAGGCTGGGATTAATGGCTCTCAATTTGGAAAAGATTAATTTTACTAAGATAATTTCCAATTTGGCCCAAGTGAACTGGTAGCAGCGAGTTACAGATAAAATTGTCAGAACAGTGGCAGGTATTCAATGAGGAACTGGCAACAAGCACAGGATAGGCATGTTTCCATAAAGACAAGGTGTGAGATTCAAAGTTTGTGCGAAGATTTGTAGCTCGGGTGCTCGTTGCTGTGGTTCTGTTCGCCGAGCTGGAAATTTTTGTTCAAACGTTTCGTCCCCTGTCAAGGTGACATCCTCAGTGCTTGGGAGCCTCCTGTGAAGCACTTCTGTGGTGTTTCCTCCGGCATTTATAGTGGCCTGTCCCTGCCGCTTCCGGTTGTCAGTTTCAGCTGTCCGCTGTAGTGGCCGGTATATTGGGTCCAGGTCTATGTGTTTGTTGATGGAGTTTGTGGATGAGTGCCATGCTTCTAGGAATTCCGTGGCTGTTCTTTGTTTCGCTTGCCCTATAATGGTAGTGTTGTCCCAGTCAAATTCATGTTGCTTGTCGTCTGCGTGTTATTAGGGAAAGATTAGGGCTCATTATGGACCAGAGAGTTAATCTGTTTGTAGACCTCAGAAGACATGGGCACAGAGTCTTCAATGAACGTTTCGTGAGGATCTTCACAATCAAAAACGATGCCACAGGTAAAGACATCAGAGAGGGGGATGTGAAATTAGATTAGATTAGATTAGATTATTTACAGTGTGGAAACAGGCCCTTTGACCCAACAAGTCCACACCGACCCGCCGAAGCGCACCCACCCAGACCCATTCCCCTACATTTACCCCAGCACCTAACACTACGGACAATTTAGCGTGGCCAATTCACCTAACCTGCACATTTTTGGACTGTGGGAGGAAACCGGAGCATATGGAGGAAACCCACGCAGACACGGGGAGAATGTGCAAACTCCACACAGTCAGTCGCCTGAGT
Source organism: Chiloscyllium plagiosum (assembly GCF_004010195.1). Lineage (NCBI taxonomy): Eukaryota > Metazoa > Chordata > Chondrichthyes > Orectolobiformes > Hemiscylliidae > Chiloscyllium > Chiloscyllium plagiosum. Next base: position 20,456,980 of record NC_057745.1, on the reverse strand, counting down.
CGGGAATTGAAACCAGGTCTCTGGGGCTGTGAGGCAGCAGTGCTAACCACTGTGCCACCATGCCACCCAAATATTAGAAAACATTAAGAGAGAGAGAAGGTACTGGTGATTTTAGAAGCAGACTTAAAAAGGGTTAGATCTGCAAGCCCAGATGAGATATATCTCAGGTTGTTGAGGGAGGCAGAAGTGGAGACATAAGGGCAATAAGTGGCAATAATATTGAAACGTTCTCTGTGAACAGGTGAAGTGCTGGAGGAATGGAATAGAGGACTTCCAACATTGACCCATTATTAAAAAAGAAAGGAGTGCAGAAACCATGAAATTACAGGCCAATCAGTCTAACCTCAGTGATGGGCAAGCCATTAGAAAGAATATTGAGGGATGGTATATATTTGCATTTCGAGAGACAGAGATATATCAGGAATAGTCAGCACGGACTTGTCAAAGGAAGGTGGTGTTTGACAAATTTGACAGATTTTTTTTGAGGAGGTAACCTGGAGCATTGATGGGGGGTAAGGCATTTGATGTGATCAACATGGAATTTAGCACGACTTTTGATAAGATCCTTTATCAGACTGATCAAGAAGCCCATGGGATTCAAGGCAAAGTGAAACATTGAATCCAAAACTGATCCAAAGAGGCAAAAAGCAGAGAGTGATTGAAGAGGGATATTTTTGTAACTGGATGTCTGCTTCCAGCAGGTTTCCACAGGACTCTGTACAGGGGTCCTTGCTGTTTGTGGCGTACATCAATGATTTGGAATTAAATGTAAGGGTACAACCAAAAGGCTTGCAGATGATTTAAAAATGCGTAGGGTGGTAGAGTCATAGTGATCGGCCAGGGAATGAGACCCTTCAGCCCAACTTGGCCATGCCACCCATAGTAATAAACAGTGAGGAGGATATCCACAAACTGTAGGAGGATGTTAATGGACTGATCAGCTGGACAGAGTAATGGCAAATGGAATTCAACCTGGAAAGGTGTGAGCTAATGCATTGGGGTGGGCTAAGAAGACAAGAGACTACACTATAAATAGAAGGGCAAGGGAAAGTACTAAAGACCTCGATGTGCAAATCCACAGATCCCTGAAGGTAGCAGGGCAGGTAGAAAAGTAGTTGGGAAGGCATATGGGATACCTGCCATTATATGCAGAGTCATAGAATACAAGAACAAGGTGGATATGCTGGGACTGTATAAGACATTGGTTGGGCAACAACTGGGGTACTGCATGCAGTTCTGGTCACCGCATTATAGGTAGGATATGATTGCGCAGAGGAGATTTTCCCGAATGCTGCCTTGATGGTGCCTCTTAGTTATGAGGAAAGATTGAAAAATCAGGGGCTGCTTTCCTTGCAGCGGGTGGGGGGGTCCTGTTAGAGGTGTATAAGGTTATGAGGGGCATAGTTTGAGTGGATAAGAAGGCACTTTCTTCCAAAATTGGAAGAGTCATTAATCAATGAGCATAGGTTTAAAATGAGAGATAGAAGATTGTGAGGTAGAAGATTGAGAGGGGAGTCAATGAGAATCTTTTTCATCCAGAGGGTGACAGGAATCAGAAACTCTTAGAACCCGTGTGTGGCGACATTATACACTTTTCAATGTATTTCTGTATTTGAACACACGTGACATTAAAGTCTAAATCTAAAACTAAAAACTAGTTAAGCCATATCTAGATAGTCATCTGTCTACAGCAATCCTCACTTGGCAACAAATGAATTCTATTTACTTGCACAGAAAGCGACTGTCAGTGATCCAGACATATTAGGAACGGAAGGAGATAGGGCTCCACATTATGCAATTCAGATACAGGATCAGTCATCCAATTTTACCCCAGAAGAAAAAATCTGCTGAGGTTACAGTGAGGGGAATCAGAAAGTCCACACAGCTGAGCAGCTAATTTTCAAATCCTTACTTTAGGAAACATGCTGGCACCATTCAGTTACAAGAGACTACAGTGTAATGGGAAAGAACATTGTTCTTTGCCCTTCAGTTGGGGCAATCGAGTCAGGTGATTTGGCTGTAACTACTCTCCAATTAAGACTAAAAGACTCCACGTGGACACATGCAGCCGTTTGAGTACAGCATTTCCAATTGAATTGCAGAACACCGGTTCACGGAAGCATCTACATATAGAGACATTCTAATAACATAATCGAGATTCCTGTATTTCCAACAGAAGCAATGTGGAAATAAGAGAACCTGCATTGTTGCTCCACAGCCTTCAGCTTTGTACATTCCCTGGACAGTAGTCCCTCGCAGGACTGTTACAAGACAGGACAATGCGAGAGGGGTGTTCGGAGTGCTTCAATAGTGCACTAATGAGGGGTCCATATGACGCTGCAGTCATTGGCAAACAGGCAAACACTTAGTGTGGTGCAAGCTGTTAAAATTATACAGGCAAGTATTTTGTTCAAGAATGCTCCAAAAGGAAGCCAATACGGTCACGAGAAAAGCAAATGGATTCTTCTGGGAAGCAGACTGCTTTTGCTTGAGGCCAATATTAGGCTTTTTGAAGCTTTGGTACAGACTTGATGTCAGTTCCCAAAGCAATACAGATTCCATAAGAGCTGCTGCAAAGGTTCCTGATCAGAGTTCCCCCTGTAACCCGAGACCACTCCTCAAAAGTCTGTACCACATGGGTCTGGAATTTTTAGCAGACTTTTTCTTCGCTCCTTCAATGAGTTTTTATGAGTTTTCAAAAAGATATCATAAAAAAAACATGTTATTTGAAAAAAACACTTTGCTCTGTCAATATATTCCATGGCACTTAGAACATAGTTGCTACATAATGTTCGGATGTTAACCCTATTGATGGATGCCATTGAATTTTTACACACACAAAACCACATGGATACACTCTCCCAGCCATCAGTCTAGCTGTTTGCCTTCATGGCCTAGTTAGTTACACTGACTTCAGTAACATTCACCAACTTCAAAAGGGGTTCTTACTGCATCAATTGTCTCTTTAGCTTCAGTTGCATTTTGTATAACGAACTGGATGATGTGGCATAATCGCTCAAACCATCCTTTTGTACTGCTGGAAATCAGCAGTGGATTCTATCACTGGCAGGGAAGGGGCCAAAGCAAACCATCATTAAAGCTCTATGGTAGGTCACACTTTCTAGATTAATTTGTCGCGAGCTAGTCAGCTGAAGAGAAAACATTCAAGTCAAAAAAATTCCTAACGCATGAATGTTAAGAATCTTATCAAGATGCAATCACAACTTTCAAAAAGAAAATGAACTGTTCAGAAAAAAAATGTTTATATAGCTGTTTTGAAAAAAAAATGTGGAGGTGGTGTGGATCTGATCTATTCTGAGCACTGACGCAACTGTCAATATGCCTGAGTCAGAATCAAGCATGAAGGGTGTAAATTAATTCACCCTTGGGAGAAAAACAGGTCACAGGGACTTGCTTCCTCCATCAAATGACCAGGGTTGACAGGCAGGCAGTTAAAGAGGGGCAGATTGTAGGAGAGTAAGGAAGAAGGATGAGTAGGCTTTCACCACTATACCACTGTAATATTAGGCTTTAAATATACAACAGCTTTATCAAATAACTGGGACTAGATCCTACAAAATTAATTTTAAATCAGCTCTGTCACAGAAAAATTCTTAAGTGGCACAACACATCAGAACACTAGCATTATACAGTATGAAGGAATTCATTTGGTTCAGAAAAAAAAGTTAGAGAAATAGTCTTTTTACAGGATACATATTATTCTGAATTCAGATGATTTCATTCATACTTGAATGATCGCACTTGAATTCAGTGAACCAGCTCCTTATTCACTTACCACTGCACACTACAAATGACTTTATAAAACAATCTTTTCGATAAAAATCCATGGCACTTAATTAAATCAGAACCAGTGTACCCGAAATTGACTCAACGATTCTAAAAATCAGTGGATCAAAATTGCTGAAGTTTTCATGTCCACAAGATACAAAATAAAACCAATTGAAACATTGATCTCCTGTTAAAACTGCCCATACCTCAGCACAGAGCAGAAAGGGAAATAGATTCAATCAAATGTCCAAATTTTCCGTATCCAATTTCTCTGGGAGACAAACAGCCTGGCCACAGAACGTCTTCCAGGGTGCAGGATAAAAATGGATATAGTGTCTCGTGAAAAATCAGAATGCACCAGCCATCTAACCTGGGCCTTCACCACTGCACAAAACCTACCGAATCTATAAACAGAAAGAGGAGAGAGAAAGAGACATAAACTTACACAGCAAATCCAATTGACACAAGAAGCTGTAAGCAACTACAAAGACTGCAGCCTCTCCTAATCGGCATCAGCTGCTTATCATGTGTTCCTGAAGACTGACCAGGGCCTTTTTCTTCTGCAAAAAATATCCAATTAAACTCTGAAACCACGTCTCCGCATATTAACCAAATCATTGAACGTTGTGGAATGTGGATCTCAGTGAACAACGACGTAGACACCCCTGGTGTTTGTGGAGCAAGGTCTTAATTTGGCCAAACCAAAAGTATGGAACAAGAGAGTGAGAGAAAGCAGGAGAAAGAAAGAGAGAAAGACAGAGAGAAAGAGAGAGAAAAGACAGAAAAAAGGAAAGAAAGAAAATGGGAAAAATGTGTTATTATCGGAGTACAAAATACTGTAAATGACAAGACAGAAAGTGCTGGAAATATTCAGTGCATCAGGCAACATCCATGAAGAGAGAAACAGTTAACCCCTCAGGTCATAAGGTCATCCTGTTCTCATGAAGTGTTTCATGTGAGTTATATGTTTCAGTTGCCTTTGACACCTCCCTCAAACACCATTTTTGGAATCCTGAGTCCTGAATTTACAAGAACCTCAGGGTGAAAGTCCTCAACAAACTAGCTGACCACAAATCTCAGAACGTAGCCCTTTCTTTAAAATCTATAAATTATAATCCTTAAAAAGTCTTAGGAGTATGGAGAGAAAACCAGTTAGATTGATCATTGCTTCAAATGGACACAAGAAATCACAAAGACCATTTTCAAAGTGCATTTGAAAACAGCTGGAGCATGAGAAGTAGTAGGCCTTTTGGCTTCCCCATTCAATAAGATCAGACTGCGCTGAGTTGATTGCCTTCTTAAACACATTTTGCTGCCAGCTCCCAATGATAGGAAACATTTGCAAACACAAAACAAAACTTTTAAGTATGCAGGGAACAAAACACTGCAGCAAGGGGTTATCATATCAGTGGTACAAACACACAATGTTAAAGAATCACTTAAGCTCAGTACTGTCACAAGACAGGAAGTTGAGTGTTCAGGTCTGACTTCAGTACATGCAGGAACCAAGGGGTCTGACTTGCAGAGGAGTGGTACGTAGCAGCTGAAGTGTTTAAGCCCAACACTGTTGCTGCCAGGTCAAGCAGATGTGAAGCATGCCATGATATTCTTCAAAGAGCAGATATTTACCATTCAGCTCTCCTCTAAACCACACATCCACCACTCAATATATCACTTACTTCATACTTGTGGGAGAGTTATGGTGCACAAATTGGGGGTACTTTCAAAGTAATTTGTGAAACACTCATTTGTCCCCAGGGGACCACTTGCATTCTTTGAACCGGACAGTTCCTTATTTCCAGGTAATAAACAATCTTCCATCTGGTCCTACAGATTGAGAGAGTAATAATCATTCACCTCATGAAAGTTCATATGGGCAAATCGATAACTGCACTCCTGCTTTACACAGCTGCTAACAAGAGGTAAACTAACCCCTAATCAACCTGAAATTCTGAACAACACAATATCATTCACAGTGTAATCAGGGAATCGCAGTGTTGAGACAAATAACACATCTACACACAAGAGATTGTTATGAACAGAACAAAAGAGATTGTCACAATTAAAATTCACAAAAGTAGTGTTCAAAATATCCTTAAATAACAGTGACCATTTCAGAGTGAATATAAATGACTTTTCAACAAATAACGTTCAGAGAAAATCCACCAAGTGTATAATGAAAAAAAATTCCTGCTAGAAACTGAAATGCACAGAATATATAATATCCAAAATAATTAAGTGCAAAGCAAAATTACAGGAACTGAAATGGTGGCAGAAAGCTGTTGACACAATTTGAAGAGCCGAACAGACAGAGAGTTAAATTCATGCAGTCTGCAGGAAGCAAAAGGCACAGGTCACAGTACATCAATCCCTTTAGTCATTGAGGTAATCAGAATAAAACTGACAATGACACACACTGGCAGCTATTCTGAGGAATGAATGAATAGTTTGGGCCTATAATCACTTGAAGGTGTGGAACCTTTAGGGGAAAACTGAAGGGAGTTGATGCCAGTAGAATGTCCTTAATCTTCAAAGAGTGTAGAGCAAGGAACACAATCAAGACAGAACGTTCCCTAAGCCCCATTTTCCTCTAACACGATGCAATTGTCAAGTTGTTCCATCATTTCCAGGAGTAAAACACACTCCCTGTCAGATCTCAGTGAATTTTGCCACTTGACAACAAATGTGATACCAATTTTAACATGAAAGACAAAAGAAAACCATTATCAAAAGGGCAAAAAGACGGTGCTATTTTCTGGATCTGTAGGAGCAAAGATGGTCTTTAGTAGAGTGATATGCTCTTCCTTAGAGATGTGGGAGTTTACGAGAGTTTCCATGTTACTGACGGTTATGTCTGCAAGAAGTCAGTTGCGAATCCCATCAGATCACACGGATTGGTTGGAGCAACAGTTAGGGGCAATAAGGAATTTACACGAGCTAGGGGGTGTGAGTGATGGCAGTTATAGGAAGGGAGAAAAGACGCAGGTACAGTCAATTTAACTCCAGGAAAGGTAGAAGGGGTAGACAGGTAGTGCAGGAGTCTCCTGTGGCTATCAGAGTCAGGGAGTGTGGTGCTGAGGGTGCACAGCTGATCGGGCAGCGACCGAGGAGCATTACGGTCGAAGTTTGGAGCATCGGCTCTTCAGCAGAGTTTGTGCTGCAGGCGTGGACTCTCCTGCTCTTCAGGTACTGCCTGACTGGCTGTGCTTTTCCAGCGCCACATTTTTTGACTCTGATCTTATTCCTTATCTGCAGTTCTCACTTTCTCCTCTTCTGTGGCTATCCCCGTCTCAAACAAGTATGCTGTTTTGGAAAATGTTGGAGATGTTGGACACTGAGGGGAATGTAGCACGAACAGCCAAGTTTCTGGTGTAGAGACTGGTTCTAATGAATAGAGGGGTACGTCGGGTTCTAAGCAATAGATTGTGTTAGGGGACTCTGTAGTCAGAGGCACTGACAGATGTTTCTGCAGTCAGCAGAGAAAACTCAGAATGATGCGTTGCCTCCCTGGTGCCAGGATCAAGGATATCTCAAGGAGGGTGCAGAATGTTCTCAAAGAGAAGAAGGACCGCAGGAGGTCATTGTACACATTGGAACTAATGATAGAGGAAAGGAAAAAGATGAGATTCTGAAGGGACGATGCAGAAAATTAGGCCGGAATTTAAAAAGGAGGTCCGCAATGGTAGTAATATCTGGATTACTCCCAATGCTACGAGTCAGTAAGGGTAGCAATAGGAGGATAGAGCAGATGCATGTGTGGCTGAGGAGCTGGTGTATGGGAGAAGGATTCACATTTTTGGATCATTGGAATCTCTTGTGGGGTAGATGTGACCTGTGCAAGAAGGACAGATTGCACCTGAATTGGAAAGGGACTAATATACTGGCAGGGAGATTTGCTAGAGCTGCTCAGAAGGATTTAAACTAGTAAGGTGGAGGACTCAGGGAAATAGTGAGGAAAGAGATCAATCTGAGACTAGTACAGTTGGAAAAAGAAATGAGTCAAACAGTCAGGGCAGGCAGGAACAAAGCAGAGAACAAGATAGGACTGATAAATTAAACTGCATTTACTTCAATGCAAGAGGCCTAACAGGGAAGGCAGATGAACTCAGGGCCTGGTTAGGAACATGGGACTGGGATATCATAGCAATTACAGAAACATGGCTCAGGGATGGGCAGGACTGACAGCTTAATGTTCCAGGATACAAATGCTACAGGAAGGATAGAAAGGGAGGCAAGAGAGGAGGGGGAGTGGCATTTTTGATAAGGGATAGCTGTGCTGAGGGAGGATATTCCTGGGAATACATACAAGGAAGTTATTTGGGTGGAACTCAGAAATAAGAAAGGGACGATCATCTTAGTGGGATTGTATTGTAGACACCCTAACAGTGGTGCGGGAAATTGAAAAACAAATTTGTAAGGAGATTTCAGTTATCTGTAAGAATAATAGGATGGTTACGGTAGGGGATTTTAACTTTCCAACATAGACTGGGACTGCCATAGTGTTAAGTGCTCAGATGGAGAGGGATTTAAATCTGTACAAGAAAATTTTCCAATTCATTATGTGGATGTTCCTACTAAAGAAGGTGCTAACCTTGACCTACTCTTTGGAAATAAGGCAGGGCAGGGACTGAGGTGTCAGTGGGGAGCACTTTGGGACCAGTGACCATAATTCAATTAGTTTTAAAATAGTGATGGATAAGGATAGACCAGATCTAAAAGTTGAAGTTCTAAATTGGAGGAAGGCCAATTTTGACTGTATTAGGCAAGAACTTTCAGAAGCTGATTGGGGGGAAATGTTCGCAGGTGAAGGGACAGCTGGAAAATGACAAGCCTTCAGAAATGAAATAACAAGAGTCCAGAGACAGTATATTCCTGTTAAAGTTAAAGACTGGGAGGATGTAGGGAAAAAGGAAGCATATGTCAGGTATTGACAGGATAGATCGAGTGAATCCTTAGAAGAATATACAGGCAGTAGGAGTGTATTTAAGAGGGAAATCAGGAGGGCAAAAAGGGGACATGAGATAGCTTTGGCAAATAGAGTTAAGGAGAAACCAAAGGGATTTTACAAATATGTTAAGGACAAAAGGGTAACTGGGGAGAGAATAGGATACCTCAAAGATCAGCAAGGCAGCCTATGCGTGGAGCTGCAGGAAATGGGAGAGATACTAAACAAGTATTTTGCATCAGAGTTTACAGTGGACACAGAAGATATAGAATGTTGGGAAATAGATGGTGACATCTTTAAAAATGTCCATATTACAGATGAAGAGGTGTTGTATGTCTTGAAATGCATAAAAGTGGATAAAACCCCAGGACATGATCAGATGTACCCTCGAACTCTGTGGGAAGCTAGGGAAATGATTGCTGGACATCTTGCTGAGATATTTGTATCATCGATAGTCACAGATGTAGTGCCGGAAGACTAGAGGTTGGCTAACTTGGTGCCGCTATTTCAGAAAGGTGGTAAGGAAAAGCTAGGGAAGTATAGACCGGTAAGCCTGACATCGGTAGTGGGCAAGTTGTTGGAGGGAATCCTGAGGGAAAGTATTTACATACATTTGGAAAGGCAAGGATTGATTAGGTATAGCCAACATGGCTTTGTGCGTGGGAAATCATGCTTCACTAACTTGATTGAGTTTTTTGAAGAAGTAACAAAGAGGATTGATGAGGACAGATCGTTAGATGTAATTTATGTGGATTTCAGTGAGACATTCGCCAAGGTTCCTCAAGGGAGACTGATTAGCAAGAATACAGGGAGAACTAGCCATTTGGTTGTGGAACTGGCTCGAAGGTCGAAGACAGAGGTTGAGGTGGAGGGTTGCTTTTCAGACTGGAGGCCTGTGACCAGTGGAGTGCCACAAGGATTGCTTTTTCACCATTTATATCAATGATTTGCATGTGAGCATAAGAGGTACAGTTAGTAAGTTCGCAGATGACTCCAAAATTGGAGGTGTAGTGGACAGCAAAGAAGGTTACCTCAGTACAATGGGATGTTGATCAGATGGGCCAATGGGCTGAGGAGTGGCAGATGGGGTTTAATTTAGATAACTGCGAGGTGCTGCATTTTGGAAAAGCAGATCAGAGCAGGACTTACACACTTAATGGTAAGGTCCTAGGGAGTGTTGCGGAACAAAGAGATCTTGGCGTGGAGGTTCATAGCTCCTTGAAAGTGGAGTCGCAGGTAGATAGGATAGTGAAGAAGGCATTTGGTATGCTTTCCTTTATTGGTAAGAGCAATGAGTACAGGAGTCAGGAGGTCATGTTGCGGCTGTACGGGACATTAGGCCACTGTTGGAATATTGCATGCAATTCTGGTCTCCTTCCTATCGGAAGAATGTTGTGAAACTTGAAAGGATTTAGAAAAGATTTACAAGGATGTTGCCAGGGTTGGAGGATTTGAGCTATAGGGAGAGGTTGAATCAGCTAGGGCTGTTTTCCCTGGAGCGTCGGCAGCTGAGGGGTGACCTTATAGAGGTTTATAAAATCATGAGGGGCATGGATAGGGTGAATAGACAAGGTCTTTTCCCTGGGGTGAGGGATTCCAGAACTAGAGAGCATAGGATTAAGGTGAGAAGGGAAAGATATAAAAGGGACCTAAGGGGCAACTTTTTCACACAGAGTGTGGTACGTGTATGGAATAAGCTGCCAGAGGAGGCTGGTACAATTGCAACATTTAAAAGGCATTTGGATGGGTATATAAGTAGGAAGGGTTTAGAGGGATATGGGCCAGGTGCTGGCAGGTGGGACTAGATTAAGTCAGGATATCTGGTCGGCATGGACAAGTTGGACCAAAGGATCTGTTTCTGTGTTGTACATCTCTATGACTCTGTGACTGTATGGTCCCTTTACAAATTGCTGTTTGTGGATCTCATTGTGTAAAAATTGGTTGCCACACGCCCAATAGCAACATTTCTCGAAGTACTTCACCTACTCTTCAGAAGTTAAAGTTAAAATGAAAAGCTTTTCTTTCCTAACTCCCCACTTGACTGCTTGACACTCCAACAGACACCTTTAAGGCCCCTAGGAGAAAGTTAGGACCGAAGATGCTGGAGAGTCAGAGTCGAAGAGTGTAGTGTTGGAAAGTCACAGCTGGTCAGGCAGCATCCGAGGAGCGGGAAAGTCGATGTTTCTTTATCTGCCTGGTGCAGAGCTCTTGCTCAAAACATTGACTCTCCTGCTCCTCAGATGCTGCCTGACCGGCTGTGCCTTTCCAGCACCACACTCTTCGACTCCTTTCAGCGTCCTACCAACATCCTGAACTCTCTGTGTCTTGATAAGAAAAATGTAGGTATAAAGATGTTCCTGTTCCTGTTTGTTACACTGCCTTAAAGTTGGCAACATGGCCAATGAGTTTTGGCTGTGATGTACTGCAATTTTAATTTTACATTTTAAATATACTTCACTGTAATGAGGACGAATTGAAGAGTAAATAAGACCTACTTAAATTGTAACAATAACTGGCTAAGTCAGCGACATTTTTCAATGTTTCGAACTACTTAATCAGCAGCAGTTACTACTGTCATTTATGTCTGAAATATTAATGGATACCCAGTGGAAAGAATAAAACCTGAGAGTCGTATTGGATATTTCCTGGTGAGAAGGCAATCTGCTTCTAATAAAGACAGGAAAGATTCCTGATCTGGTAGATGGCATTACTGCATCTGTGAACTAAACACCTTTGATGCACAGTTATGTGCAAGTGAAAGGCATTAATTGGGGGTTCATTATGCAGACAGAAGGCAGTAGAGCTTGGAAATGTATCCTTGCAATACTTCATTCTGTAGTTACACTTTATTTCGTGTAAACCTGTCATTGATTGACTTTCTAGAAATCGAACAGCCTCTGGCATAGCACATAGCAATGTTTAACCAGCTGATTGGTGTACATGAGGGAGAACTGGCGCAATTTCATTCACAATTTCAAATTGAAACAAACAGCCATTAGCCATAAAATTGCATTTCAACTGAAAAAGAAGTGGATGTGTACTTGAAAAGATAAACACAGCTGATGATGCTGGTTACACTAGTTTGATCTTGAATACTTAAACCATGGTGGAGTGTGGAATAGAACACATTTCCTGATGAGCAGGCAGGCTTGATGGAACCAGCAGTTCAAAATTTCAGTTCATTCTTTATTGATGAGGACCTCAGTGAAAACACTGGGCCCCACAGTTCTCAGTTGAGCCCAAAATGAAAAAATAACTCAGGTCACTATACATGACGGACAATTATCACGTATAACACCGGAAAACAGAATAGGCCATATCTTCATGGGAGTTGACAAAAGAAGCCAAGGTATCTTTCTAGTTCTGGTGTGGCAGTAAATTATACTCCTTTTCTGACAAGGTTTGCACCAACACCTCTGCTTTTCCCAATGCACATCATTTAACATCACTTCAAAGAACTGCAATGGAAAAAGGTCCATATCATAGAATACTCCCTGAACATCTAGCATCATACAGAGGGTAGTAACGTAAAATGCACACTCCTGAGATGAACAGTGACAAGTTTTATTGAACATAAACAATAGACAGAGGATGATTTGGAAGGACATCTTATTTGGAGTCCTACAGACCCAGACTCCAGTTCCATATTACTATGACATAACTGCTTCTGCACATGCTTTATAGCTTCGCTTGGAGTAAAGGTAGAATTTCCATTACTGTACAGCAGGATTATCATTCAAAAGGATGGAACTTCAGTCACTGTGGGCCCCTCGGTATTAAATGGCGAATATTAACTATTGCAGTGTAGCACTTAATCAGGAAAAGATGGCATTTGTAAATCTTATTGTGAAGCACCAATTCACAAACCCACTGACTTGGAGATGCCAGGTGACCCAGGACTTTTGATCTATAACAGTTAGTATCCAAGCCAGAGAGACAACAATCCAACAGTAAAGTCAAACACCGGGCTCACGGCTTGTGAGCACCTTCAAATGAATACACGTACAAACAGATTCAAGAACAGCTTCTTCCCTGTTGTTATCAGACTTTAGAACAGATCTCTCAAATGTTAATTCTGATCTCTCTCTTTGCACCTTCTCTGTGACTGCATCACTGTGCTCTGCACTCTGTTCTGCGACCATGATGTACTTGTATAGCACACAAAACACTTTTCACTATTCCTCAGTACATGTGACAACAATCAATCAATCAATCAATTGGGATTTTGTTTCTGATTAGATGTGCCAGTTCAGGATAAGTGAAAATATCACGTCCAGTTCAGAGATAAATACACAGGAGTTCACATTGATCATAGAATACTTGCAGGGTAAATATTGTATAAATGTGACATTTGCATAAAACTCAATGCTTTATCTGGAACTTGCATAAAAACTACAGGACACCCCAAAACATTTTACAAACAATTAAATACTTTGAAGTGCCGTCATTGCTACAATGTAGGGAAACACTGCAGCCAACTTGCACACAGCAAGGTGTGATTGCCAAGGAGATGATCATTGATAAAGGGATGTTGTTTTATACTCATAGAAGTCCAAAGCACAGAAAACAGCCATTCAGCCCATCGAGTCTGCACCTAGTTATTCTAATCCATTTTCCAGCTTTCGATCCATGGCATTGCAAGTGCATATCGAAATTCTTTAACGTTATGAGGGTTTCGGCCTCTCCCGCCCTTATGGGTAGTGAGTTTCAGATTCCTACCATCCTGTGGATGAAAAAGCTTTTCCTCCAATCCCCTCTAAACTTCCTGCCCTTTATCATGAATCCATGCGCCATTTGTCATTGATCGCTCCACTAACGGGCTCCTTCCTGTCTATCTGATCTATATGCCTCATTATTTTATACATCTCAATCATGTCACCCCTCAGTCTCCTCTGCTCCAAGGACAACAACCCGAGTCTGTCCAATCTCTCTTCATAATTAAAACTCTCCAGCACAGGCAACATCCTGGTAAATCTCCTTTGTACCCTCACCCCCCCCCCCCCCAACCTCTCCAGTGCTGTCCTTAATTTGAGTTCCAGAACTGCACACAATACTCTAGCTGTGACCTCACCAATGTTTTATATAGCTCCAGTAAAATCTCTCTGCTCTGAAGTTCTTATGTCTCAGCTAATAAAAGAGAGTATCCCATATGCCTTCTTAATCACTTTACCTATCTCCCTTCTTACTTCTAGGGATCAGTGGACATGCTGACCAAGCATCCTTTGATCATCACTGCTTCCTAGAGTTTATCATGTAATCCCATGCCTTATTTGTCCTACACAAGTATATCACTCTTATCTGAATTGAATTACATGTGCCCATCTGACCAGCCGTCTGTATCATCCTGTAATTCAAAGCTATCCTTCTCAATACTTAGCACCCCAACTAATTTTCAGATTGTCCACAAACTTACTCATCAACCCTCACACTTTCAAGTCTAGTTCATTTATATATAACACAATCAGCTAGGGCCACAACACTGATCCCTGCAGAACCCCAGTGGACAGGCCCCCAGCCACAAAAATACCCTTTGACCATCACCCACTGCTTCCCCCACCTGGGTCAATTACTAAGTTTCCTTGGATCCCACAGGCTCTTACCCTCACTGTCAGTCTTCCATGCAGGAATGTATCGAAATAGACTACACCAAATCTATTGCTTCATCTATACATCAAGTCATCTCTTCAAAACATTCAATCAGGTTGGTCAGACATGACCTCCCTTTAACAAATTATGCTGACTGTATTTTTTATTAATCCCTGTCTCTCCAAATGCAGATTAATTCTGTCCTTCAGAATTGCTTCCAATAGATTTGCCCACTATTGAGGCTAAACTAACTGGCCTGTAGTTTCCTGATTCATCCTGTGCTCTCTCTTGAATAACAGTACCACATTGACTGTCCACCAGCTTTCTGGCAACTCTCCTACAGCCAAAGAGGAATTGAAAATTATTGTCAGCACCTCTGATAAATAGGGATAAATGTTGGCGATAGCACATGGAGAATTCCACAATACTTCACAGAATTGCACTCGATAACGTATCATTATGCTGTTGCAATTTGATATGCTGCAAACCCAAAATAAGATTTTAAATATTATTTTAATCTAACCAATTTTATACGAAATCAGTTTTATGATTTGCGATCCTATTTCATTATATCAGAATCGCATAAATTTGCAGCGTTCCTACATTCAAATTCAACTTGTTCTGCTCTCAAACAAAAGGTCTCTAACTTTTGTAGTGAGCTGGATAATGAGCTAAAAAAATGTTAACTGCCTCCTACCAGACTATCTTAATCCTGTAGTGTTTTTCTCTCATCTGAAATGTCATGTCCATTTGTGTACTCATTAAGACCAATGAGAATTAAAAACAAACAAGAGAGGAGGAAAAGCCATTTATTTCATCCCAACTCAGGGGGAATTGCTGTCTTTGTTTCTGACTAGGTATCCTGCCCCTTGTTATTCTGTGCTCAAAAAGCTCCTTTTTACAATAATCATCAACAAGCAAACGTTGAAATGAAGAAACTGGTGAAAAAACAGAAAAAAAACCTAATTCTAGTCATTTCAGAATAGAAGTAAATCTATTAAACCTATTCAGTTCTGAAGAAGAATTACTGGAGCACTCCTGGATAATGACTGAAGTGGTTTTTATTCCATTCTGTTCCATTGTGGATGGAACAAGCTGCCAGAGGAAGCGGTGGAAGCAGAGACATTACAAAGACATCTGGATAGGTAAATGAATAGGAAGGGTTTAGAGGGATATGGGCCAAATGCTAGAAAATGGGAAATCTGGTCAGTGCGGACGAGTGGAATCGAAGGGTCTGTCTCCATGCTGTACGCCTCAATGACTCAAAACGTTAACTCTGCTTTCTCTCCACAGGTGCTACCAGACTTGCTGAGTTTTCCCAGCAATTTATGTTTTTGTTTCTGGTTTCCAGCACCAACAGTTCTTTGCTTTTTAAAAAAAGTATATATTAAATAATGTGCATGGGTGTGCCATAATACTGCTGCAAGTAAGAACAGCACAACAGCAAACTATAAAAGCACTTGTCAACGTCCTCAATTTTCAAATTACTCAAAGGCTTTTTGAAATAAACATCAAACTTTATCTTCCTTACCCAACTAACACTAAATTTTTGTCAATTTATTTTAAAGTCCACACATCCCACAGCAGCTGAGAGTTACACATCTCAGCCAAGATACTTTATCCCATGCTGTTCGTATTTTTCCCTCAATGATAATTTATCATTG
The DNA here is from genome assembly GCF_004010195.1 of Chiloscyllium plagiosum. Lineage (NCBI taxonomy): Eukaryota > Metazoa > Chordata > Chondrichthyes > Orectolobiformes > Hemiscylliidae > Chiloscyllium > Chiloscyllium plagiosum. The sequence continues at coordinate 20,440,996 of NC_057745.1, read as the reverse complement.
TCTTCCACTCTCAGGGGCAGGTCCAAGTCTACCTCAGCTGGAATGGGAATTGAACTTATACTGTTAGTGCTTTTTGAACCATAAGCTAATCACCCAGCCAACTGAGCTAACCAGCTCCCAGGTTATACTACATAATAACTATTTGTTTAAAGATAAAATTGAACCATTGAGTTTTTTTTTATCATTTGAGTGTTTAAGTTTGGACTGTCGGTTCATTAAGATATTGGGCTGACACTTATGTACTGATTGCAAAATTTGTTGAAATTCTTTGTTAAGTCGATCACTTGTGTTTTTCTCCTATTCACTCACAGGACATGGGCATCGCTGGCTGGGCCAGTATTTCATGTCCGTCCCCAGTTGCCCTTGAGAAGGTGGTGGTGAGCTGCCTTCGTAAACCACTGCAATCCGCGTGCTGTAGGTTTACCCACAATGCCCTTAGGGAGGGAATTTCATGATTTTGATCCAGCAACAATGAAGGAACAGCAACATAGTTCCAAATCAGGATGGTGAGTGGCTTGGAGGGGAACTTGGTGTTCCCATGCATCTGCTGCCCTCATCCGTCTAGAGTATGAGTATGAAAGGTGCTGTCTATGGATCTTTGATAAATTCCTGCAGTGCATCTTGTGAGTAGTACACACTGCTACTGCTGAGTGTGGGTGATGTGTGTTAGGATCTCTCAGAGACAGGTACAGAATATAAATGCAACTATCCAGCAATAGATCACAAACTTGATGCCAGTATTTTCACACAGAGGACACATCACAAGGTTGGGCCAGTGAGAGTATGAGTCAGTAACTACTGTCAAATGTCAGTTCACAGTTTTCACCTGGACGTATTAAAAACTTCACCCAAGGAGGGGAACCTGTAGGTGGTGTTACTCCCCTGAATCTGCTGCCCTTGTCCTTCTAGAGGTCAGAGATTTGGAAGATGTGGCTGAAGGAACTCATGGCTTAGTGAGTTGCTATAGCGCATTTTAAAGCTGAAGGGCATTTAAACAAAATGTTGGAATGAAACATCTTTGAGACAATGAGAAAAGAGTGAGGGTAACTTAAACAACTGTCAAGCACCTGGGTGTTACATTTCAAAAGGACATGGTGTTAAATGGCAGCATTAGCTGATTTGGTTCAAACAGAGAAGATAGCAACAGCAGCTTGCAAAAATATACCTTTAAGCTACATTGAAATAGGCTTGATTTGGAGAAGCCGGTGTTGGACTGGGGTGTACAAAGTTAAAAATCATACAACACCAGGTTATAGTCCAACAGGTTTAATTGGAAGCACTAGCTTTCAGAGCACTGCTCCTCCCATCAGGTGGTTGTGTGATTTTTAACTTTAAAATCGGATCAAAGTGATCTGAGAAGTCACAAATCACTTGGACTGTGATACCACACAAGATATATGGAGCAGTGCCCTCTCCTTGTAATGGGCTATCAATGAAACTCCAGTTATCCTGCATTGATTAGGGGGCTGTCATACAACAGAAAAATAAAGGCTAAATGCTGTGGATGCTGGAAGTCTGAAATAAACAGAGAGAACACTGGAGAAACTCAGCAGGTCTGGCTGCAGCTGGGGACAAAGGAAAATAGAGTTAGTATTTAGAGTTCAGCACTCTGTGATACTGGACGCACAACATTAATTCGGTATCTCTCCCCCTTGGTGCTACCAGACCTGTTGAGTTTCTCCAGCATTAGCTGTGTTTGATAAAACCAAAGAAGCCAGCTTTCCACTGTTGGCTACTCATACACATTCACCCATCTTCCAGACAATACAGCATTCGAGAGTCTATAGCATAGAAAGTGGTGCTTTGGCCCAGTGTCTGTATATTTCAGAATTACAATAACCCAACACAGATACTTTCTGACAAATTAAGTCTAGCTCTACACTCAGCTGGGAGGAAGTAAGGACTGCAGATGCTGAAGATCAGAATCGATGAATGTGGTGCTGGAAAACCACAGCAGGCAGTCTCATTCCTGATGAAGGGCTTTTGCTCAAAACGTCAACTCTCCTGCTCCCCAGATGCTGCCTGACCTGCTGTGCTTTTCCAGCACCACACTCTTCGACTCTACATTCAGCTGACCAAGTATTGAAGCTTTCCTGTGAACCATACAACAGAGATCTTACATCATTTCTCTGCACATTGTTTGGTGTTCAGTTTAGCATAAGTCAGCGAAAACCACATTTTTGTACCTGTTCCTTCCATTAAAAAAAACAGGAAAATCTGTGGACAGACAAATGCATTAATTTTAACTTGGAAACAGATAAAAACATTTATTCCAGATCAGCAATATTAAAGAACATCTTAGCCCAGTAATCCTTTGATGGAGTGCTCACTCAAATTCATTTCCATCTTGGGACCTGACTGATAATTGGCTGCATCGAGAAACTAAGTTCTGGAATCCTGCAGATTCACCGAGTGGTTTTTAAACAGGCAGTCAGTTAAAATAATTTCAATTGCCCATCTTCATGCAGGCATCCCCCACAAAAACAGTTTCTTTTGATCTGGAAGTCAGGACATGGATCTAGTTGGAGTGACAGCAGCTATGGGAGACTGCAACAGAATCCTAAATCCAAATGGATGCCTATACATAAACACTCATGAAACAGAAATCAGGATTAGGAAATCTGGGCAAACATTCCCCCCTTCTTGGGCTAGAGCGCAGGCCAATTGCAGCAACACTAACAGTCCCTGGTTACAATCAGTTAATGCCAGACACTCAAATGGTGATTCTTTGGCATCTTTGTATAATTCCAAGCAAAGGCCCAAAGGTGGCGGGCTAGTCCAGCCAAAGGATGGTAGAGGTTCAGAACTCTTCTCACAAATAGCTGCTGATGCTAGATCAGTTGTCTATTTTAAATCTGCGATAGATAATACGTTTGGCTTAACAAAAATGTAAAGTATTTGGGCCAAAGGCAGGTGTATGGAGTTCAGCCACAGTAAGCCATGATCTCATTTAATGACAGAACAGGGTCAAGGGGCTTATGCCCAAAAGGTCGATCCTCCTGCTCATCAGATGCTGCCTGACCTGCTGTGCTTTTCCAGCATCACACCCTCGACTCTGATCTCCAGCATCTGCAGTCCTCACTTTCTCCGCAAGGGGCTGAATGGCTTAATGCTGTTCCTATGTTCCTAAATATTATCTGCAAGTATCCATCCTGTATTCTCAGTGTATGCTGTATTCTCTTCAGGTACAGATGGGTGTAACGTGCCTCTTTTTCTCATATTAAAGGGGGGTGTGAGGGCATGACATAACAAATGGAATATATTCACAAGGAGGCTACAGAATCATACAGTCAAACAGCTCGGAAACAAACCCTTTGGTCCAACAAGTCCATATCAACCATGTTCCCAAACTAAACTAGTCCCACTTGCCTGCATTTGGCCCATATCCCGCTAAACCTTTCTTATTCATGGACTTATCCAAATGTCTTTTAAAAGTTGTAACTGTATCTACATCCACCACTTTCTCTGGCAGTTCATTCCAAACACAAACCACACTGTGTAAATGAAGTTGTCCCTCATGTCCTTTTTAAAGGGCTCTATTGTAACAAGGTACTAATCTGCTGGGAAACGAGTCAACGTCTAGCATAATGTAATCAGGTATATAAAGCAAATCGTCCAAAATGGAGTAAGGAAGTGGGGAAACAGAGAGCACTGGTCTCCACCCCTTGGACAGCAGCTCAACTCTAACAGCATCAGATCTGGGACTGCCAATGAGCTGCCAAGTATGAATTAACACTCTACTCCAGAATCAGCCAACTAAAACATTTCAGAACTGCCAAGATATAAAAAGGATTTCCTTGAAGGTTCCTAGTATCATTGGACAAATTTATCCTTTAGATATAAATACAGTCACTATTGTCTGATCTCATAAGAGATGACTGATGGTGGTTTAAAATGAGGGTCACCACATCTCAGGCAAGGGGTTGAGAATGAGAGTTTTTCTGGTAACTTCAGTCAGTGCAGGAATCATGTGGCACCCCTGTGCAACCTAGCCAACTGAGCTAACCAACCCCCTGCTCTGTCATCAAATCCCCATTATCCTGAAGAGTAACACCCAAAAGGTCAGGTCAGTGTTAGGTGGGAAGATTCTAAACTAACATGGGAAAGCAGCAAGTGTCTGATAGCTGAAAGTGGCTAAGAGGAATCATAGTGCAGCACCACCATTAGTGGGAAATAGCAATCAGACGTAAAAATTAAACAAAGGATTTATTCTACAAAACCACAGCAGAGAGAGAGAGAGAGAGTGTATGGCCAATATAACCCACATCAGAATGCCTTGACTTCAGAAAAGAATCAGAGTAATTCCAAAGCTGCATGGATTAATCTCCACCTGAGCACTGCATCAGACATCTTCTAGAGTCACACTTCCTGCATTGAGAACACTGCCTTAAGTTCAGTTTCCTTTCCACTCCAAATGCAGCTCCCGTCTTTCTGCTCCACCCAGGAAGGCTCCAAGAGGTTACAGCAGCAGGAAGCAACCCTCTCAGCTCCAGCCTGAACCCCACTGCTCCTCACCTTACTGCTCTTCATTTTTAGCCTTCTTTGCCCTTGATGACATGAGTTTGAGGTTTTGCAAGCATTCACATTTTAAAGTTTAGATCAGAGAGGTGCTGGAAAAGCACAGCAGGTCAGGCAGCATCCGAGGAGCAGGAAAATCAACGTTTCGGGCAAAAGTCCTTCATCAGGAATGGAGACAGGAAGGCTCCAGGGTGGAGAGATAAATGGGGGGAGAGGGGGGGGGCTGGGGAGAAGGTAGCAAAGAGTACAATAGGTGAATAGGGGTCGGGATGGAGGTGATAGGTCAGGGGGAGGGTGGAGTGGATAGGCGGGAAGGGAGATTGGCAGGTAGGACAGGTCATGGGGATGGTGCTGAGCTAGAAGGTTGGAACTGGGG
>NC_057745.1:20376319-20434920 GCF_004010195.1 Chiloscyllium plagiosum | reverse complement strand
GCCCCCACCCCAGTCTGACCTTTCACCCTCACCTTGACCTCTTTCCACCTATCACATTTCCGACGCCCCTCCCCCAAGTCCTTCCTCCCTACCTTTTATCTTAGCCTGCTGGACAAACTTTCCTCATTCCTGAAGAAGGGCTTATGCCCGAAACGTCGATTCTCCTGTTCCCTGGATGCTGCCTGACCTGCTGCGCTTTTCCAGCAACACATTTCCAGCTCTGATCTCCAGCATCTGCAGACCTCACTTTCTCCTATAACCTGGTGTTGTGTGATTTTTAACTTTGTCCACCCCAGTCCAACACCAGCTTTTCCACTTCATACCTACCAAAAATGCATTGTCTCACACTTGCATCGCTTTAATCAGCCTTCCCTATTCTCTAAACCATGCAATTCAAAACCTTTCACAGTTTATGAAGTTATACATGTTGTGGACCAGACCAGACCTCCTCAAAACTTTTCAAGAAAGTAGTCCGGACCTGAACTTTGCTCGTTGTTTTAAGCAGGTGTAGAGCGGATATTCCAGAGTGATGCAGCAGGCCCAATCACTTAGTTTTCACCAGAACAGAATTTATTTGCAAGATTATCAAATGAAACACAAAGTGAACAGAATACAGAAAAACTTAACCTATTCCAAAACCCAACAGATTATCCCAACTTAATGATGCTGTTTCAACTACTTACAACAATCCACATATACAACCCCTTGGCAAAAAGAGGAAAACCCACATGGGTCGTACAGGAGAGATGTCAGAGGGATTCAGCATGGAACACCTTCTTCCCTATGGCTGTTTCTTTGACCAGCAGCCTCAAAAATGACTGACTGCTTTCTCATAACAGCCAAACCACAAGACCAAAACAAAGTAAACCAGAGTAAAGTTGAGCTGGAAGAACTGGCCACTCCCCTTTCATTGTACAATTGTTTTTTTATAAACTTAAAGGCTTCCCCAAGTATATCACCCCAGACATTTTAGAGCCTGTGTCTTTAGGACCTCCTGAAAAAAAAAACAAGGACAACATAACCTTGTTAAAGGAGCAACATCATCACATACATCCCTACAAATGACTCCCAAATCCAAAACAAAATGTCCAACACCAATCTCCGTGTAATACCACGTCCCATCAGGCTGAGAAATTACCTTTTATCCCCACTCCTGATTTCTGTTTTGTTTTCCATCATCTACTTGTCCCTTGACCCCACACACCCAGACTTTAGACCAGGGGTCTATTGTGCAGTACCGTATCGGAGACCTGAATAAATTCCAGGACCTTGATCATTTATAGTCACAGAACCAAACCAAATGCCAGGTTTGCAAAAATGTGCATAAAAAGATCAGCCTTAGAGTCTAAGGATGTAGCGACAAATTTAAATGAACCTGCCCCTGGCCCTACATAATGTCAACTAAGACAACAGCTTTCATTTGATGTACACAAACATCTCCATTTTTGTTACTTTACTTCACACAGCAACCCTAACGCCAAGCCCCCAATAGATATCGACTGAACAGTCAGTGACACAAATAGTCAATTAACCAAAACACTGCTAAGGATTGTGGGAATTGGTTCAATATTGTGACTATGAGATAGTTAAATTCATACATCTGTAACGAGAAAAGCAAATAGAAAAAAAAAGAGAAAAACCCTCATCTCAGCTTCATTCCAGATGGGCACAATTCAATGGATTTAGAATCAATATTAAACCCAGTAAAGCCAGCTAAAATTCAATTTCAATAAATAATAAAAACACAATAAGTATGTTCCAGTTTGCAAAATGGGATTTTTTTGGATTTACATTTAAAAACAGACTAAATGTCTGTGAAATCCAGCATTTGTATGTTTAATAAATGTTCCACAATATATTCAGTTAATAAATATTAAACATAAAACTTACACTAGACACATAAACTGCAAATAACTTTAAAATCCCTGTAAATTTTGTTGATCTTATGGTATATTTATTAACTCTATTAGTTTCTTTAAAAAAATGTTAACAACAGATCTCTGCAGCTGGCTATTAAACTTCACCTTCTGTCTCCTCCTCCTGCCGCTGTTGGCTACTACCTGGGTGCTGATTCCAGTTCTTTCTGCGAGAAAGTTTCTCACCTCCATTATAATAAACTAACCTCAGTGTTGGCAGAGTGTGAGAAATCATCACAGCAGGCCAATTATTCTGGGTAGCTTAGCATAGTTAGGATTTCCGACAGAGTTTTAAAAGCCAATCATTTAGCCAAAAGCAAAAAACGTATCACTTGAAAACGTATATGGGCCGGGTGCTGGCAGGTGGGACAAGATTGGGTTGGGATATCTGGTCAGCATGGACGGGTTGGACCGAAGGGTCTGTTTCCATGCTGTACATCTCTATGACTCTATGACAATGCCGCAGAATTTACATGGAATATAATGCTAGAGTTTAATGCATACATTGTTAATGTTTAAACAATTCAGCAACAGGAAGAGATATCCTGTGGGTCATGAAATGTCACAAGTGGAAATAGTTACATGGAAGGATGCACGTTAAATTAGGAGCCAGGGTTTGGTTTTAGGATGCGTAATTTTACAATATATATTAATAATCTATATCTTGGTGTGCAGGGGTTAATTTCCAAGTTTTCATATGATACAAAATTTGGATGCATTGGAAACGGAGGAGCACAGCTTACAACTTGACAGGCATGACGACTAGTTAGGGGGTGGGCAGTTGGGTGGCAGATGCAGTTCAGTGTAGAGATATATAAGGTGATACATTTCAGTAGAAAGAACACAGAGATACGGTATGAAATAACGACTGCAAAGAGGCCTGGATATACACGTGCATAGGTCACTAAAAGGTGGCAAAACAGGTAAAGTAAGCAATGAATAAACCATGTGGTATCCAAGGTTTAAGAGCAGAGACCTAGAGTATTACACTGAGGAGGTTATGCTGAAGTTGTATTGAACACTGGGTAAACCTCAGTTGGAGTACTTAGCATAGTTCTGGGGGTTAGATTTTAGGAAGCAGGTGAATGCTTTGGACAGAGTGCAGAAGAGATTTATAGGAGTGGTCCCAGGGATAAGCAACTTCATTTAGAGAGACAGATGGGAGAGGTTTGCCTTGGAAAAAGTGGCAAAAGGAGATTTGATTATTCTTTTCAAAATCATGGAGGGGTCTGCTCGCAGGAGAAAGGAAAAAGAAAGTGTCCTCCAATAAATATGATTGACAACTCGTGTAAAATGGTAATTTGCAAAAGGAAAAAAAAGGGAGGTAAGAAAACTCTTTATCACCCAGCAAGTAACTAGGGTCTAGAATCAATTATCGAAAAATGTGGCAGAGACAGGTTCAACTGGACATTCAATAGAGCACTGGACTATTATTTAAATGGAAAGAAAATTCTGAGGCAGGAGAAAGGCATTGTCATAACGCTCAGTTAGTCAGCCAAAGCAGACCCCCATTATGGGCTGAATGGCATCTTTCTACACTGTGACAATTCTGAGACTCTATGCAATTGATGGATGATGTGTGTCATTATTAGATTAGATTCCCTACAGTGTGGAAACAGGGCCTTCAGCCCAACAAGTCCACACCGACCCTCTGAAGAGTAACCCATCCAGACCCATTCCCCTACATTTACCCCTGACTAATCCACCTAACTCTATGGGCAATTTAGCATAGCCAATTCACCTGCAAACCTTTGGACTATGGGAGGAAACCGAAGCACCCGGAGGAAACCCACGCAGTCACGGGGAGAACATGCAAACTCCACATAGAGAGTTGTCCAAGGCTGGAATCGAACCTGGGATCCTGGTGCTGTGAGGCAGCAGTGCTAACCACTGACCCACTGTAATGAAACAGCTCACTGTGAATCTCTACTTGTTCAGAAAAGAGAAAAACAGAGTCCCATTTCAGCAGACTGCTCATCACTGAAATAAAAACAAACTTTAGCTGAAATTGCTGGAGAAACTTACTAGGTCTGGTGGCAGTATCTATGGAGAGCATTAATGTTTCAAGCCTCATATGACAGCTTTGGAACTATTAATCACATCCAGCAACTTAAAACATTTTCTTTGCCTTCTCATCTTCTCACAATTTAATAATTCTTCTTCTTTCCATTTCTCATCCTCAACCACATTACCCATGCACCCAATTTTCCAGAAAGCTTTCTCAGCCTTCACAATTAAAAAAAAATCAATTATTGGTCTAGTCAGTCACAAAACCCAAATGCCCCATTCAGCCATTGCTTCACAAAACTTATTAAAACTGAAGGGGATAAAATAATTCCAATGTGCTGGCCCCAAAATGACCTGTTCTGGAAACTATTTCATGTTTGAAAGTGGCAGAGGCTGTATAAATACATATCAGAAATATAACAATCATTGTGGAAGTGATGTCTTAGTGCATGCCACATTTTAAAGAAAACAGTTCAGTTTAAAACTAGCTATCCCATTAGTCCTGGAAACAGAGATAAAAACCTGACTTCTTGTCAGCTGTGTGACCAATTGTTGCAACCATACCACAATTTCCTGTGATACAAAATAGCAGCTTATTGTTAACAACTAACAACCGAACCGTTAATGCAGGCTTATGTCCATATTTACAAATGCTGTGTTTCTATGCTCCTCCCCTGTTACACATATATATATTTTTAGGAAAGGTTGTGGCTGATTTCAACAGGCCAAGACAAGGAGGAAGCATCCTACCCAGAGTTCCATTGAACAGCCTACCAGTAAACTCAACTAAACCTCCAATGTATCTTTCTCACTTCTTCAATACAACATCAAAAAAGTCAACACTTAGAAAAGCATTCATTCTCAAGTCAGAGACAGAGTCTTGGAGACAGGACTGAGCCCAGGGCAGCGCCAGGCACAGTACTCCTGGGGGCAGCCACTGCCTGCAAGGAGAATGCTATATTGGAGAGACAAGTTGGAAAAATTAGCTTGCTAAGTTGAACAAGAACGCAAATGAAGTGAGGTAACATTGCACACTCACTGTATATAGCTCTGGCAATAACAGTTGCACGGTCAGTTTAATCAAACCGTCAAATCTGTAATCATTCAATGAGGAAAAAGTATCTTAACATTAACATTTAATATCAATTTCAGCACGGTCCATTTTTAAAAGAAATTGGAAGGAACATGTAGGAGAGGCCCAGGGAGGGCCAGTAGGCTCAATTGGTTCAGTGACTAAAATATGTTGTGTGAGACCTTGCCTCCAACAGGGTATTGTACCCGAAGAATGTAATTTTCCATCACGTAAAAAACTGGATATCGTGGGTGTTGTTTAGATTAGATTCCCTACAGTGGAGAAACAGGCCATTTGGCCCAACAAGTTCACAGCAATCCTCCGAAGAGTAACCCACCCAGACCCATTTCCCTCTGACCAATGCACCTAACACTATGGGCAATTTAGCATGGCCAGTTTTCCTGACCTGCACATCTTTGGACGATTGAAGAATCCAACAGATATCTGTTGCAACTAACTATTATATACAAACATGACCTTCCTCAGAAAGCAGTCTCTAGGCTCTGGAGTCAAGGGACAAGTAGATGATGGAAAGTGAGGACTGCAGATGCCAGAGAGTCAGAGTCGGTAAGTGTGTCGCTGGAAAAGCACAGCAGGTCAGGCAGCATCCGAGGAGCGGGAGTGTCGATTTCGGGCATAACCCCTTCATCAGGAATTTCTGAAACGTCGACTCTCCTGCTCCTCAGATGCTGCCTGACCTGCTGTACTTTTCCAGCGACACACTTACTGACTCATATTAAGATATTGGCTTATAACAGAGTGAAGTATCATGCTTCAAATGATCCAATTGAAGGTGGACTATGAGATCTTTATATTCTTCAGTTATGTGTTATGATACAGTGAAGATATTATGAGCAGGATTCTCAGAGGCATACCAACATACTCACTGTAAGAGTATATAGTACAAGTTAATGACAGCAGCACAGGTTTAATCCGTACACCAGATCCTTGAACCTGGAACCTTGGTGTTTCCTAGAGGTATAAAAATCTACAACGTTGGCATCAACTTTAGGAATTTTTATTTCCATTTCTTCCCATAACAGAGAAAGATCAACTTGCAAATGTACTACAGCGAATGAACCCTTATATGTTTAATATCACGTATGGAATAACAATATCCATGTATTCCAGCAATGTAGAATTGATGAATGGTGTGTGTCTATTTGAGAGGATAAAACATGGCACCATGAGGGGTCCCATTTTCCCAAGCTGGTAAATCTCAAACTAAAGGCAAGAACTACAGAAAGATACCTTTGCGTAGTTCCATTATTACTGCAATGGCAGTTTTCAAATCATTACATGTAACTGATGCCTGTATTCAGTTTTCTTCCCTGATGCTGGTGTTTTATTCACTGGCTAGAAGCTGTGAACATGATCATCAGCCCCTCCTGAATGCTGACAGAAGGCTCACTAATTAAATCATTTCAGGAGCTGCCACACGGGCATTGATTCCTCTATGAGGCAGGCTCACTGTAAACAAAACACATCTGTATCACCAAATTAAAACAGGCAGACAAAAACACTACTGTTCACTTCTTATTGGTAATGTTGGGATTTTAAAAAAATTATCTAAAAACTGTGAACAGCTATCATATAAATGCTCGAATAATGATGTTTGATGTGGAATTCTTTTAACACCAAATTGAGGTTCTATGTGAATGCAGTCCAGAGGTGGAATTCCGGCTCACCCTAAAGCCATACTGAAGGGGAGCAGGATTCCCCAGAGAAACCTGTACCACTGGGAACTGACATCATGCCTCATTGAATTTACAGTCTGCACATTTAGCAAATCAAAACAAAAAAACCCCACACAATTTCATATTGAATGGCAAACTGGCAAAGAGGCATGTAATAGTGATTGGAGGAACAGGGAGCAGCGCAACACAAATAATTTCACTTGGCCCTAAGCAGCAATGTCAAGCCCTTAGAATAGCGCTGGGCATCTTTTAGGGAGAGTGAGTTGGGGGAAAAGGGAATGATAGTCAGGCTGATGATGACTGCATGAAGAACTAACAGAATACTTAACAAGTAAGAATTTAGGATTGAGCTGGACAGATCTACCCTTCCCCCCTTCATCCTACACACAAACATAGCCTAACTTCATCCACAAAGGCAACTGAGACGTGGAGGAGGGAAACAGGGGCTGAAAGGCAATTCACTTCCAAACCCCACTTCTGTCTGAGGTCAGCTCAGAATGTTTCCCATCAGAGGCCAACCAAGGTCAGTCTTAGTTAAACCCAGTTTCTTAGCTCAGCTCCAGTCCCAACACCTTTCCAGTTGATGAGGGCTTGGGTCCAACTCATTTTCACTCACTAGCTCGGCTTCTTAACCAAAAGACAAAAATAATAAGAAGAAAATTACTGCAGACGCTGGCATCTGTACTGAAAACAAAAAAAATGCTGGAAATCACAATGGATCAAACAGGTTCCAATGGCGAGAGAACAAGCAACTCTGTTGAAGAGTCAGCTGGACTCAAAATGTTAGCTTGCTCTCTCTCCATGGATGCCACCCAACCCGACAAAATTAAAAGGGTTTATTAGCTCTGCCACTTGGGAATCATTAATGGCCATCTTTATTAATGAGTCAATTCAAATTATCAATTGATTGCTTTGGAATTTTTTTCTGAAATTCACGTTTACTTTTGTGGCTGACTTGAAACAAGGCCAGAAAATTCGCCTAGCTTGTCTCAAGTGAGAATTGTCAGGAAACTCTCTTACCATGAGAGATAGTTCTAGGATTGAAAGTTACCAGGCTGAGAAAGGAATAAAACAGAAATAAACTGTCAAAAGTGAAACTCACTTTGTCTGGGTCTGGAGACGTTGAATGGCTACTAGCGAGACACCAAAGTAGATTCGTTGTGTTAGAAAAAGGACAAGTCCTATCCTGCAATTTAAAGTTCAAGTGGACTACAACAATTTGTTTAATCTATTGTGCTTTTCGTCTGTTCATGTTCAAGGGGCAGAGAGAGAACAAAAACAGGTTCTGATTTTGAGAAAGTTAATCTTTTACTAAGTAGTTTTGACAGTAATGACAGCTCCAGATATCAGAGGGATATTACGCTGAAGAATATCAATAGATTGACCAAGCAATACAAATGAAGAGATGTCAGCCAAAATGAATGTCATTTGTTTCTCCAGGTGTTGAGTAATTCATTGCATTTCCAGTGTCTTAATGGATTTGATTTTGACTCATTAATATAGAGATTTCTTAATTACATTTCTCAGTTCAAGTTTTAGCATAAAGCATGTTCAGCTGAAAATATTCACATTTTAGTTATAAAAAGCATTCATATTTTGCCACCACTAAAATATGGTGTTGTTTCTCCAGGTGTTGAGTAATTCATTGCATATTTCACATCTGCAGGACACCCAACAAATTCTTTAAGAGGATTGCACAGCAAAATATAAATGGAGGAAACACAGCAATCAATTTGCACACAGAATTCTCCATAAACCGGCAAAATGATGATCACCATATCATCTGTTTTTTGGGGTTAGCATTTCCAATATCTTAAGAGAGGACTTAGAAAGTGAAGCTGCAGAGAAAGCTTTTCTTCACTGTTGATGACCTTACATAGCATAGATTGCTGCACTCACTGTCCGAGTGACGGTTAGTGATGCAACACCATTTTCCTTCCCCTTGGAAATGGAATTTTTTTTCAAAAAACAATAGAAAGAAACAACAAGACTTGAAACTGCAAAATATCAGTGGAAGCATTCTCTCCTCCCCCAGATATCATGCCATGAAGCACTGGATTTAGTTAATTGTAGAAATTCATCGAGCGTTGTTCAATAATTGAAAAGGTTATGCTGACAAATAGTTGATAGATGTGCAATTTAAACCAAGATTTATACTAGTGATGCACGTTTGATTAAGATCCTTATTCATAACAGTCTTTCCACTGATTCAGTACTTGCATTCTACAAACCATTTTGTTTTTGGCACAATGCATAGATAAACAAAAGCAGTTTATCTTCATTTCATACTTCCAGTATTGTATTGCAAAGAGAGCGCACCAAGTTATCGGTAGGCAATAAAGTGATTTGCATCCGGAAGCAGGTGGTGGAAGTTTTTGTGCAATCATTTTGCAAGATAGCAGAATCTACAAAAAGACACCTCACACAGAATATTTCCAACCACAAAAACAAGGATCGAACACGGATGACAAATTAGAAAAAGGAATAGTTTCATTACAAAGAGGAAAATTATCAGAATTCGAGTGGCTTCCAATGTATTCAAACTAACTAGAGCAGATGCTCATTTCAAATCTGCAATGGATAAACTTCTGTCAAGCAAAGGTATTAGAGATATGGATCAAAAGCAGGAATTTGGAGTTAGATCACTTTCAGACAAGATCTCACTGGACGGTGGGACAGGGTTCAGGGGCTGAATGGCCTACTCCTGCATATGTTTGGTTTCAACATGAACAAGTGTGGTTTAAATTGTTGCAGTCAGTTGCATAATGCGTACATTTCTCCTCACTGATACATTACCTGAATCTATTTAGTCCTCGCTGAAGTACATTTCAAGGAGACTGTAGTCTTCTATCATTGGAACAAATGAGGAGGAGCTTTGGTGATTGCCCAACTTTGAAGCATTCAGTCTTGCTGTGGCATCCCCTGAATGGCATTTTTCATAGGTGCCAGTGGGCAGGACATCAGCAGCAGACACACTGGCCAACTTTAATCTCGGATCAACTAAACCAACAGCATAAAGAATGGCACTATATTGAAGCTGGGACTATCCCAACAGGCAAGGTTTAGATACACTGGATAACCTATCAGCGACATTAGTGTTGACAAGATCAAACTTAAAATTAGCACTGCTGATAAAATCGAGGGAGGTAGCGCAGAGTAAGAGGATGCAGCACTTTGACTCACTCCCTTAACAGATAAGGGAGATTCAGAAAATGTGGCAATATTATTACTTTAAATAAACCCCACAATGTTGCAGAACAGTCGGGGGCGAGACTGATCTGCAATAGACGTAGAATCGTCATTTGACAGAACTTAACAAAGTCGCCATGATCCTCTTCCAGACCACATCATTTCAAATTCTGGATTCTTTTGAAATATTCCCTCAATCATTTTCACTCAGAGTTTGCTTCAATGTTGGTGGTTTAATAGCAAGCGGTGGAACTACCTCGAAACATACACTTTTAACTGTAATGTCTGTGTTCTGGTTAGGCTGATACAAAATCTACTGGAGATGAGATAAATAAAGCAAAAAACTGCTTCATTTTATTCAAAGCAGATCAGGAGCAGCACCATGCATACCTAATATTAAAGTCCCAACCCAGTGACAGTACAGCAGGGGCCCAAGCACAAATTAAACAGCAGAAGCAGGCTGTAATAGACAGAACAAAGTGATCCAACAGCAATAGTTCAAAATTCTACAGTCCTGCCACATCTAGCCAAGAATATTTCTGAGGAGTAGGCCAACTGAGGGAGAGCAGGCAGCTCCAAAAACAGAGTCATAGAGTTTTTACAGTTCAATAGAAAGCCCTTCGGCCCACTGTGTCCTGTTAGTCACCAAGCATCCAAGTATTCTAATCCCATTTTCTGCACTTTGCCTGTTGCCTTGTTTAGATTAGATTACATTACAGTATGGAAACAGGCCCTTCGGCCCAACAAGTCCACACCGACCCGCCGAAGCGCAACCCACCCATACCCCTACATTTACCCCTATACCTAACACTACGGGCAATTTAGCATGGCCAATTCACCTGACCTGCACATCTTTGGACTGTGGGAGGAAACCGGAGCACCCGGAGGAAACCCACGCAGACACGGGGAGAACATGCAAACTCCACACAGTCAGTCGCCTGAGTCGGGAATTGAACCCGGGTCTCTGGCGCTGCGAGGCAGCAGTGCTAACCACTGTGCCACCGTGCCGCCCACACGTTTGCGATGGCATTTCCAGTGCACATCTATATTTTCTTAAATATCCTGTGGTTCCCACCACCACCACTCAATAGGTTCCAGATACTCACCACTGTTTGGGTAAAACATTTTTCGTCAAATCCTCTCCATACCCTGTACTCCCCATACACCCTGTCAATGCCCCTCAATTTTGTTTGGCTCAATTAGGTACGCCTCTCAACACTTCTCTGCATGAAGGTGCACAACCCCAGGCTATCTAGTCCTCATTTCTGAGTTTCTCCAGCCAATGGAACATTCTGGTGAATTTCCACTGCATCCTCAGATCACATCCTTCCTATAGTGTGGCAAGATAGTACATTTATTGCAGGGCACCTTAACTGTCCTTCATCATGGTGGGGGTTTATCTAAAGTAATAATGTTGCCACATTTTCAGAATCGTCTTTAGCTGTTAAAGGAGGGTTCAAAGTGCACCCATCTTTATTTGGATGGAAATGTAGTGTTATGACACGGCAGTGAACCCTTCTATTAATTAAACTAAACATCCAGAAGTGCTCACCTCACCTCATAATCTGTTCAAATATGAGTGACAGAGAACTCCCAAATTCCACTATTAAAAGAAAATAATATCAATTTATTATTTAAGTCTCAAAGTGAACATTTTACAACAAGTATTCACAACTCTAAGTCCCCCTTTCGCTTAACTGCTTATTACCTGCCTCCAACTCTATAACAATATACTGTTCCAATAAAACACTTATTAAAATTTAGTTTCAAAACCATACAGCAGCTGTCGTCTTCAGTGTCTTTCTTTTTCTGGCTGAAGATCTCCCTGGGTCATCTTCTTTCTTTTACTGTGAAGAGGTTTCATATGAAATGGTACCCTAAACAGAGAGTGTTTCAATATCCTGGGTCTCTCTCTCTCTCTCTCAATGGCAGTTTCTCTGTCTTTTTTATATGCCCAACATAAGTTCATCTCATTGGTTCGATGTTGGCAAAATGATAAATTCAAACTCGAATGGGTTTTAGTATCCTGGGGCATAAATTAAACCGATTGGTTAAATTCAAACTGTTGCCAAAACAGCAACCAACACAGGTATCTATTTCACAGCCAAATGTTACATATTTTCAATTTTTCAGTACTCTCTGAGATTACTCTTGTAAGCTCTCAGTGCAGAACATCATTCACTCTCTCTTAAAGGTAGAGTACGTACTGTCAACTTCATAACAATAGTGTAGAAAGGTTTGGAGAGAAAGCAGGAGATTGGCAATAGGTAATGCTGTTTGTTTGAAGAGGTAGTGCAGGCACAATGGGCTGTAAGGATGTCTTCTGCATTATAACAATTCTGTAATTCTGTGATTGAACTGCACAGTGCTCTAACAGTGACCTGATTAACACTGTATACAGCTCCACCATAATGTCCTGGGTTTTGTGTTCAGTGGCATGACTTATAAAAGACAAGCATCCCATATGGTTTCTCAATCCCCTTATCGCCCAAGTCTTGCTTTCTTCAAGGATCTAAGGACATGTGTGCAGCAAGGTCCCTCTGATTCAGTAGATTTCCAAGGGTGCGAGGATGTGTACCCAATGCGCCAGCATTGCTCATAGATCAGGAACTAATAGAAAGTAGCAAACAAAACGCTGTCTTCAATCTGATTTTTTCTGCACATAATAATATTAAAAACTAGTCAAACTATGTCAGCTCCGTACAAACTTAGATGCAATTTTGTCTGTCGTTATTCACTGAAAGAGGAATTGCAGCCTGTTATTGTTTCTCCGCTCAAGGACGTTCATGTCCTCTCTCAAATGGGCAATAAGCCACAGGCTTGAACTCTGACCCTCCCAGTTCCTCATCTGTTAAACCGAACAATCAAGCTCCCAAAAGTTTCAACTCAAGGCTATCATATCAACACCTGAATCAGAAGTTGTGATCTACGGCTTCAGGAAATATGTGCAGTAAATGCCAAGGTCAAGAGACCACGATATAAAATACAATGCTTCTCAATAGATCAACATCATCTACTGCTTCCCCTTGAATTCAACTGGGCTCTTAATCTTCCCCATTAACTTCTTACATTAAATCAGGCATGCAAAGAAAGTACAAGTTTCTGCGAAATGTTCTTTGTGGGGCTTGCAAAGTTTTGGCATATTCATGCATACACTGCAAGTTCTCAATTGCTGTCCTTGTAATGCAACAAAAAGGTAAAAGACAGAACACTCATTTGAAAAGACCTCTGCAGTTTAAACTCATGGCGCAGCTTTAAAAATTAAATAGTTTCAACATTAGCTTTCAGGTCAAGGTGGCAATTTCGTGGAACATCTGTTCCAGCTCGCTGCAGAATCAGTACCAATATTGCAAAGAACGATGAGGGGTTTTAATTTCGGTATTTTAATGAATAGTATAAACACAGCAACTTTAAACCTACAGAGAGTATCCCAGTAATACGCTCAGAGCTTCAATCACTGGCACGCTGTGAGACACGCCTCAGCTGCTCCAGTTTTACAGAAGGTCAGGGGAAAAAAAAAGTCACAGGTTTATAAGGCAACTTCCAGTTGTGAATTCTGCAAGTTACTGAGGGCCAGGTTCAGACCCACACAACGACTATCTTCCAAAGACTGTAGCATTTCATCACATATTGTTCTTTTGTCCAAGAAACAGTGAAAAACAAAATTTCACTCGCATGTTAGTGCAGATCACCAACATCAGTCTTGAACATTTTACACCAACACAAAACAGGAAATCCCAAAATGTTCATGCCAAGCTAAGCTAGTGAAGTAAGGAACATTTACAGATAAAAGCCACAGTGTTTGCCCAGACTGGAAACATCTGTTTACTTAAAAAAAGAATACAAAAAGAATCTTTATGAAAAATTGCAGCTTTAATTTAACAATAATTAATTGTTGATAATTAATGCAGCTTTAATTTAACAATTACTGCCTCCATAAGGAAGCACATTCACTTTAAATATTTCCATGTGAAAGTCTGACAGACAGGATTTCATTCCAAGGCAATGGTTCCATCTAAAAATGGTCAAATACTGGAGAGGCATGAACTCTTTATACAAGTCACATAGATTATCACTTATACACTCCAAAGTTTTTAAGTACTGCTCCATTTCAGCAACTTCCCCTTGTTTATTTTTTCATCTAGAAATAAGTTTAACCTGGTAGTTTTAGCCTGCACTCATTGCTCTGACATTTTTCCCTTTCAAGGATGGCAGAATAATGCAAGTCATCATTGGTCAATGGTTCGCGACATGTTTTTAAAATACATTAGCACGGCAGCACTTCTTTTTTCATTATGGTGCCAGTTTCAATTGATAAAAGTACTGCTTATTCAAACCACTACTTGCAAAAATATAAGCACTGGGGAAAATCCAAACTCCAACAGGCATGAAATCTCTCCTATATCATGACATCATGAGAGAGCAGGCTGCAGGACACACACTGGATATAACTCAATGGTATTGACAAAGGTTGTGACATCAAGTAGGGCTGATGGTAGAACCTGGAGACAATGCAGTTGGGTTGGTCAGAAATAATTTGAAAACTGTGCCAGACATTGTTTCTAAAATGGGTGGGACATTAAGGTTATTTAATGGAAAGCTGTCATTTTCTAAATGGCTTAATTATTGAGGGAATTGCTGAGTGTGAAACTGAACCAAAGAACACAAAGATCTAAAAGGTCTTATGCAGAGCTAACTCCTCCCAGCTGGGCAGGAGGATGAGAATGAGAAGATTCACAAATGAACACTACCCCTCATTGATAGTGACCCCAACTAATAAAGCAGAGAACAAAAGAGTAAGAGTTAAGTACTATGGATTTTGGAGATTGGAAACAAAAACAGGAAAACTGTTGGAGAAACTCAGAAGGCTTGACAGCATTTGTGGACAGAGAAACAAACAGAGTTAATGACTTGAGTCCAAGAATCTTTTTTGGAATTCATAAGGACAGAAGAACTTTGCTTCTGAAGAGCAGTCATGTTGGACTCTTAATATTTAACTCAGTTCCTTCTTCGGATTTCTCCTCGTTTTCTGATGTTGCCATTTTCTCTAGAACAAAAGAAACTGCTCTACAAGTTCCAAGAGATAAGGAAACACTGAGAAGGCTCAGCAGGTCAGGCAGCACCTGGTGGGAGAGAGGAAGTGCTAGCTTCAGGCCAACGACCCAATTGTTCCTGCAATGCTTCAGGTGCTCTAACTAGGGCTGAGATTACAAGATGCTGATTAGGAAATTTACATTCCTTCAGTCAAAAGAAATGTACCAGTTATTGCACGGATTTTGAATGGGGCTTCTGCCACTATATTGACCACTGCACATCATGACAAAGAGATGTCAGTATATTGTATACAGACTGTTGGTCAGTGCTCCAGACTGAGATGAGGAAAGTGGGTCAAAGTGTATGTAAATACAAATCAGGTGCAATGAATGTTATTTTCTGTATTGCCAATTTAAACCACTAAAGACAGCTTCCTGTACTACATTAAAGAAAAACAAGATCAATATAAGCATTGGGACGCTCACACTTATACTGCAAACAGTTCACTGGAAAACAGACATTCACACTTACAAATAACATGTGAACAACTTGCGCTTTCAGCGTCAGCAGTGTCCTCAGTAAGGGGCATATATCACAGAAACATAACAAGGCCAGTTCCCCTGGCTGAACAGTAATAGCTTTTTGAATTGCAACATTATAACAGAAGTCAAAATGAAGGGTTTTTCCTTTTACAAAACCAAGATTATTAATAAAACTGCAGCTGTTGGAAATCTGAAATAAAAACAAAGAGACAATTCCAAGGCATTCTCAAATTTAAAACTCCAAGCTGGACTAGATTCAATGAGAGCTGATATGACCACAACTGGAAAATCAATCTAATTCTGGATCTTATAAGAACAAGTAATTTTATAACTGGAAGACAACCAATGAAAAAACAAGTAAATGTTTCAACTTTGATTCAGAAATTTTATTCTAGCAAACAGACAAAGTCGATTGCAACAAGAAACAAAACTGAAAGGATACCTTAGCAACATATATTCATACAAGGGCATCTTATCAATTACTGAATCCCTATTTCCTTTCTCACTGCCCCTGCTGTATACAGTTTCCTGAACCTGATCCTCCCCAAAGTGGCATCAGAAAGAAAGTGAAGGTGGTACCCAAGAAAAAGGAATTGGATGACTCTCCTATCTGATCAAGTATGCTTTCCACTGTACGTTAAAATAAAACCCTCAAGAAGTGCAACAGATGAAACAGGTTCTGGGAATAGGTTCTGACTAAGCAGGAAGAATAACATCCAACTAACACAATGAAGTTATCAAACTACAGTGCTGTTCTGTTAGCAGAGTACAGATGGTTAATTGAGCCCTATTGATCGTGCACATTTTAAACTGGCCTCTACTTTCTTTGGTAGATGATAAAATCAAAATCCATTTACCAATGTTACCCAGCGACCTCTTCCTCCATCTCCATATTAGACATCAGCATTAAAAGAGGAAACCTGAAAGGGTTCAGAAAAGATTTACAAGGATGTTGCCAGGGTTGGAGGATTTGAGCTATAGGGAGAGGCTGAATCCGCTGGGGCTGTTTTCCCTGGAGCATCGGAGGCTGAGGGGTGACCTTACAGAGGTCTATAAAATTATGAGGGGCATGGATAGAGTAAATATTCAGGGTCTTTTCCCTGGGGTGGGGGAGTCCAGAATGAGACGGCATAGGTTTAGGGTGAGAGAAGAAAAACTTAAAAGGGACTTAAGGGGAAACGTTTTCACGCAGAGGGTGGTGTGTGTATGGAATAAGCTGCCAGAAGAAGTAGTGGAGGCTGGTACAATTACAGCATTTAAAGGCATCTGGATGGGTAGATGAAAAGGAAGGGTTTAGAGGGATATGGGCCAAGTGCTGGGATTCGATTCGGTTAGGATATCTGGTTGGCATGGATAAGTTGGACTGAAGGGTCTGTTTCCAGGTTGTACATCTCTATGACTCTATGAATGAGCCTCAGTGGTCAAAGGACAGTGCAGCTGGTCAATAGATAAGGCAATGCTGTCCCACATGTCAGGACAGCAGCTCCACATCATTTCCCCACTGCCAGCTTATTTTCAAACCCTGTGGGTTCGCTATCCGGTACCCAGTGAAAGTTTTTTGGAAGGCTTAAGCACCAGCTTAAGTGCATCGTCCACTGCATATTAAACTGCAAAATCCCTCAAGGGATGCAAGAGTTGGAATATTTCATTTTATGAATGGCTCCAGGTTAGTCAGCTGCACCAATATCCAATTAATACAATGTGATGATCAAAATACAGCAAATGCCAAGCAAAATTCACAACTTGGTGCCAAATGAACTGAACTAGCAACCTGAACTAGGAACCTCAGAATAAACCACAGAAGCTTCTTCAGATGTCAGAATAACCCAGTTTGCAGAAACAAGTCCAAAACAGCACATTTCCCTGTGGCCAGATGATGTCAAACCTTTTTATCTAATGAAAAAAAACCCAAGGGGTGTTATATTTTAACATTTTTTAGAAAAATACCCAATGGGAATCTTTTTACTGCCTTGAGCCTCTTCATAGAATCCCTACAGTGTGGGAGCAGACCAGATCATTCAGCCCCATCAAGTCTATACCACCTCTCCAAAGAGCATCCCACCCAGACTCACCCCCATACCCCTGCATTTCCTTTGGCCAATCCACCTAATCTGCACATCTTTAGACTGTCGAAGGAAACCAAAACACCTGGAGGAAACACCCCACAGACACAGGCAGAATGTGCAAATTGCACACAGACGGTTGCCTGAGGCTGGGATTGAACTTGCGTCCCTGACACTGTGAGGTAGCAGTGCTGACCACTGAGCCACCATGCCTCTTGTAACACCCACTCAATTAAATGCAGGATTTGCAGGACTGAATTAATTCTGAAAAAAAACTCCTGATACCCAGCTATTAATTGCTGCATATTTTCAATAGAGTGACTATGACCTTGTGGGCAGATAAATTAAAAGATCATAACCAAAAAGTAAATAATTGCGATGCTCTCACAGTGTTATTGGTAGTGCCCACACACTAGAAATCTTCCAAAAGGATCAACCCCCTGTTCAAGGCTCAGCTAATTGAGCAGGTTATAAATATCTGAACAAGTTTTATCACTTTGCAATTAATAGACTGGTAAATCAAGTGATTTGGCTCAGATCTTGGAATTCACTCCAGGCTGAATTACATTGTAGGGTAAATACAAGTGCAACTCATATCTGCTGTCTAATTGCATTATCTTAAACAGGTTTTGATAAATACCATTGATGCATGCCATAAAGCAGCAAGTGCTTTGTTTAAGGAGTGCCATTAGCTTTGGAATATTTTCAATTACCAGCAATCCAAAAATCAAATTAACGAGAAATGACAGAAATGGCAAGTCTAAATCCTAGAAGACTCAATGGTTGGAGCAAACATATCCATCAACCCTGCTACACCAAGGATTGGATGAAGGACCAAGGAAGTCTTTAAATGATGAGCACCCATTGTAAATGTCACAGGGTTCCAGTTTAAATCTCATGCCAGCATCATTTTGATGTAGCTCCACCGCCCTAGTTTACCTTCTTTGGATTTTTATATTTTTGGTTATAGTGGGCAGTGTTTATGGCTTATTATTTGTAAATTGGTGACTAGATTTTAAACAAAAATTTTAAATATCCCACTCTATAATAAAAATCAAGGTTAACATTCAAAGTCCAGCACTTCCTCAGTACTGTACTATCAGAAGCACTATCTTCTGAAGGTGATGTCAAATTAAGGCCCCATCTGCCTGCTCCAGTGGATGTAATGGATCCCATTTACACTAATTAAATAAATAAAAAGACAGGAACATTAGCCCTGGTGTCCTGTATAATACTATTCCTTCAAACAACCCACAAAAAAAAAACAGATTCATTGATCTTACCAGAGGATGAGCAATAACTGCTGGTCAACCCAGCCACACTCATCTCACAAATGATTGGGGGAAAATAAACTTGTATATTGTCTGTGGGAGTGGCTGAGTGCAAAATGACCTGCCCCATTTCCTGCATTACAACACTGACTGCACTTCAAAAAGGTATTTCACAAGCTCCATATAATTTTAAAATAGCCTGATGATTATGAAAAGTGCTATGTAAATTCAAGTCTTACTTTGTGAAAATTAGTCAAGACATATTAGTCAACCTTAGCAGTTACGGTCATTTGGAATTGTAGTCATTACACCAAACAAAGCAGATGTCTCAGGAAATTCCTTCCAGTGACCTTTGCTTTCAACATACAGCAAAACATCTCATGCATTTAATGAAAGTCATTCCACTCATTGGCCAACATGGACCGTTGCCAAAGCAACCAAAAACCACTGAATCAATTCACAGATACCAGAAGGAAAAATGATGGAGGAATTGAATTACCTGATCAGTATTGGAAGACTTTCCGGTAAGGACTGGACCTTGAGATAGAAGGCCTGGAAAAAAAAACAACCAGTAGGACAGTGAAGTTAATGTCCCCTTTTCATCCTTCCCTTCTCCCCATTATTTGCTACAAATCTGGAATTAAAGCAAATCCCGCCAAATATCTGGGAGCCATGTTGCCCAGGATGCAAACCCAAAACAGAAAGGAAGCCAGGAATCACTTCTGATTGAGATATCAAGCTACCAATTGCTACTGGAGCCCTTTATCATGTGCATGCAGTCATTCTGCAAAAGCAAAAAGATAATGGGGAGCTTTTTTTTTTAAAAAAGGATTGCTCATTCTAGCTCACAGTATTATCCAAGGTTCTACACTGTTTGCCATAGCAGCATTACCACCAAATCAATTTACAGAATTACGGAGTTGAGATGAGAGATAAAGGGCTGTATTCAGTCCAGACTTGCTTCTGAAGAAAGAAAACATTCTAACAGGATATGGCATGACTCATTTTGTGGAGCTGGAAATGTTAAACTGAAGGATAGAGTAAACAGCTGATAATACTGCAGTCTTCAGACGTGACAAATACATAGGCCAAGGTCTCCATGTAAGTCACTGACATTTAATTTTTTTAAAATTCTAATTTTTTTAAAAAACTGATAAATAAAACAAGAGACAGAGCAAAAAGAGATTAGCCCCTTTCCTGGATTCAAACCTATTTATTTATTTATGACTCAAGTAAAAACAATGGTACCCAGACCACAGAAGGGGCCTCAGCTAGTTTGTAAGGATCCTAAAGCTGGTTACAGAAAACATCTTCAAATTATGCTTCAAAGCACAAACGTGGTTGAACATGGCTAGACTGGTTTGCATGCACAAACAAATAAAAGGTGACGTTGCCAAAGACCATTGGGCTGCTCCTTGATTGGAGAGGGACAGAGATGTGATGATGGTTTAACCTGAGGGTCACCATGCCTCAGGTGAAGGAAAGGGTTAAGAGGAGGCTCCCTACATGGTAACCTCAGCTGGTGCAGGGTTGAGAGGGGGAGCCCTACATGATAACCTCAGCTGGTGCAGGAATTGAACCCACACTCTTGGTATCACTCTGCATCACAAGCCAGCCATCCACCTGAATCAGCTAATGACCTCCTATAAATACATACATTCCAATTTATAGGGTGCATTTTATTATACAGCATAAATGCAAGTTGCTGTTGTGTTGATGTATTTTTTTTCTCTCTCAGGATCTTCCTCGCAGTGGATCAGAATAAAGATGGAAGAAAGTGAGTGGCATCAGCAGCGGTGAGTTTACAGAAAATAACTGCCAAACACTTGAAGCAGATATTGTTGATAACCATTTCTGCTCCTTTCTGAAATGGCCATCGTTGAAGAACCAATCACCGTTTACTTCAGGTTGTGGTGCTTTAACTACAATAGCTGCTGCAGAGCACATTGAGACTGGAGAGCTAGTTTATACAATTTGTAAACTACACAGAAAGCCTGTGAGGTGCCTCTCTGAATGAAAGCATTAGCCCATCTATTTACTACCTTAAAGTGTCTTATAAGCCCAGAAAATACTTGTTGCATACTATGTCACACAAAGTGACAGTAAAGAGCTTGAGTGTTACTGCAGAGTTCCTCGGTGATGCAGATCAAGAGGGAGATTAGGTACTTGGTCAAATTACACTCCAGCACCATCAGCGAGGCTGGCAAATGCACAGCACCAAGAAATGCTGCACTGTCAGAGGTGTCGTCTTATGGACAAGATGTTAAATATTACCTTCCAGGCAAACATAGAATTTCCTTGGCACTGTTTCAAAGACAACCAAGAGTGTTTCTCCTGGTGCACGTCCATATTTATCCCTCGATTAGCATCAATAGGTTAGGTGCTGTTTGCGGGAGTTTGCAAAGTGGTGATCACATTTCCTAAATTCTAGCTGGAATTTCAAAAAAAATGAAGGTAAGTCAACAGTTACTTTACCTGCAGCGTTGCTTAGGTTAGCCCTCTTAACACAAGAAACTGTGTTTGTTATAATGGTGTTGGACTTTTATTACGACCAATATAATCAAACATTAGTTTACAACAGAAAGCACTGAGAGCAGCAAACTTCCAATAAAGTGTCATGCTTCAACTGACCCCTGGGTAAGATGGAATGTGAGACCTTTGTAGCCTCAGGTCACAAACTGTCATAAAGTGATGGTATCATGATATCTTTTAAAAGGTTTAGTGATCCATGTGATGTAACACAAATAGGCGGGGGGAGTTCAAGACTAGGGGGTATAATTTTAAGGTGATTTTAAAAAGACATAAGAGGCAAAGTTTTTACGCAGAGGGTGGTGTGTGTGGAATAAACTTGCTGAGGAAGTGGTGGATGTGGGTACAATTCCAATTTTTAAAAGACGTTTGGATAAGTGCATGAATAGGAAACATTTGGAGAGACATAGGCCAGGAGCAGGCAAGTGGGACTAGTTTAGCTTGGAATTATGTTCGGCATGGTCCTATTGAACCGAAGGGTTTGTTTCCGTGCTGTATGACTCTATGACTCTATAATGCTTGGAGCATCTCAAAGTTATGAAGGATGCAACATAAGTTCAAAGATGAATTTGGTTTGATGCCAACAAATGTTTGGCACAAATCTCTAACTGGCCTCATCAGTCACATACATCTAAAGCTCACATTCTTGCTCATAAGGAAAACGCAGAAGTCTCCAAAGAGTCAGACAGTAATCAAAACAAACAACAAAGAAGATAATATACACAATGTTCATTGAGCCAGTTTGGAAAATGCAGCTCAGGAAGTTATGCTTTGAGTCATTATTAAAGTTTTAATATCAAGAAGCAATCATTGGAAGGAACTAGGAAAAACTAATCACCAAGTTGTCCCCACCAACTCTGTGTGGCAAGGATGGTACGGGAATGATTAGGATCAATTAAGACAGGAAGTTTTTCGACAGTGTACGGGGGCAAGTCAGGAAGTTAAAAGAGATTTGAAGACATGGCTCATATTTTAGGGCTGGGTTTGTAAGTTAAAGACTATTTTAAAAACCAGGGGACAGAGTCTTAAACCGCTTACCCTTTACTCCGAAACTGAGATAAGGAAGAATCTCTTCAGAGAGTAGTGAACCTTTGGAATTCTTTACCCAGAGAGCTGTGAAAGCTCAATCACTGAGCACAGTCACAGCAGAAATTGCTATATTAATTATATGGCAAATGGTGAATGCATGGGAAAGTAGCATTATGACAGATGAGCCATGATCTAATTGCATGATGGAATAAGTTCAATGGGCTAAATGGCCTATTCCTGTTCCTTAATTAGAACTCCACGTGTCAATGTCCCAACCCAGTTCAATTCCATTTGAAGTATCAACCAGGGAAAGTAAAATGGCCAACTGGCACTCAAAGATATTGGAGCAGAGATCTAAGTTATACAATAATACTATTGTATAATGTCAGCTAGTGTTCTATTGAATTCTTTTAATTTCAATCCAGGAGTTGGCTTATAACATTTATTCAGAAAATTCATTCTGAATTTCATTCAAAGCTTCTTTAAATGTTAGCATTAAGAATAAATTTCAGTGGCTTTCTCTAAAATATTAGACTTTTTAAAAAAAGACTTGCATTTATAAAGTGCCTTTGATCAGAACTTGCAAAGTGCTTAACAACTAATGCAGTACTTTTTGCTGTACAGTCATTGTTATAGTGCAGGAGACACAGTAGTCAACAAACTGTCATGACCAGCAAGATGATATTGACGGGTAAATCTGTTAATAGATGTTGATTAAGGAATAAATGTTGGCCTTGATAATGTGGTTAATTCCTCTCAGGACTGCATTGGAGTATCGCCATGGATTTTTGAATGGTGCTTGAGTCTGCCAATTATAACTCAGAGGCAAAAGTGAGAACTGCAGATGCTGGAAATCAGAGTCTAGATTAGAGTGGTGCTGGAAAAGCACAGCCAGTCAAGCAGCATCCGAGGAGGAGGAAAATCAATGCTTCAGACAAAAGCCCTTCATAAGGTTCGGATGAAGGGCTTTTGCCCGAAACATCGATTTTCCTGCTCCTCGGATGCTGCCTGACCGGCTGTGCTTTTCCAGCACCACTCTAATCTAGACAATTATTACTCAGAGGTAAGGATGCTAACAACCAAATCAAGGTGGAAATTTGGAAAGATTATTTGCATTCAAATCCAAGGAGTATTATTGTGAACCAATAAGTTTAGGAAGAAAATAAAAGAATTTTATAGAAATGCTTCATTTCAGAGAAGCTTCACTTGACCATTTGCAGGGATCAAGGGGTTACTGTGAGGGTAGGTTAAGCCTGTACCGAAAGGAATTTAGAAAATAAAACAGGTGTAGTGTTATTAAAACACAAAAGATCCTGATATGAACTTATTAAAAGGTGCAGCAGGCTCGAGGTGGTGAATTGCTGACTCATGTTCCTGGTTTTTATGGGACCATCATTTTATTATTATTTTAACCCAGAACCAGAAAACATGTTGCTGGTTCTGGGTTAAAAATGTGAGAAATTAATTATCACCATCTCCATGTATTGAATCCAATCATTAAGTAATTATATAAGACAAGAACAACTGATGACTATGTTGAGAGTTGGCTAATCAAGGGCAGAATGGAACATGGTCCATATACAGTCACAGACACATAAGAAGTCAGAGCAGATGTAAGCCACATGGACCTATGGTCTGCTCTGCCATTCTGTAAGATCAAGGTTGATGTGTTTCTTTCTCAAATTCCACATTTCCTGAGAACCCTAGATTCCCAGCTTAACAAGAAACTACCTCTACCTTAAAAATATTCAATAACACCACCTCTGCTACCTTCTGAGGCAGAGAATCCCAACGTTACAAAAATGTCTGAAACATAAATTCCTTATGTTAAAACAGTGTCTGCTAATTCTGAACTCAGTAACAAAAGGAAATATCCTTTCCACGTCTGCCTCACTAAGATCATTCAGTATACGTACACACATCAATCAGGTCACCCCTCACTCTTCAAAACTCCAGTAGAAACAAGCCCAGCCTTTTCAACATATCCTCATCAAACAACCTGCTCATTTCAGGAGGTTGGAAAACCACTTCCAAACTATCTCCACTACATCTGTGTCCTTCCATAAATGAGTAAGCGACAAATGCACACAATATTTGAGATGTGGTCTCACCAATGTCCTCTACAACGGAGATAAAACACTCTTACCTTTATCACAGAATCTCAAAACTGTTAGTGCAAAGAAGGTTATTTTTGCATCAGGTCTATACCCAGTCTCTGAGAAGTATATCTTATTGTCAATCTTCTGCCTTTTCTCCCCACAACCCTGCATGTTGTTTTTATTTAACTAATTATCCGGTGAGCTCTTGAATGTCTCATTTGAATCTCCACCACTCAATTCTAGAACCCCACTGCATGAATAAATGTATCCTCTTGCAACTGCTTCTTTCACAAAATAGTTTAAAAACCCGTGCCTTCTCATTCTCATTCATTTTCAAGCTGGAAGTCTTTACACTGTACAGATCTCCCTCAATTTTGAAAACTTCTAACAAATCTCTGCTGATCTTTCACGTCTCCAAGATAAATAATCGCAACATCTCCAATCTATCTTCATAATAAAAAAAAGTTTCTCATCCCTGGAGCCATTCTCCAATGCAGTCACATCTTCCCATCGTGTGGTGCCTAGCATTGAACACAATACACCAGCTGAGTTCTTATAAAAGTTCATCATAGCTTCTCTGCTCTTGTTTGCTATGGTCCTCTCAATGAAGTCCAGATTACTGAATGCTTTATTAACAGTTTTCTCTACTTGTCCTACCATGATTAATTACATACCAGTATGGACTCAGATCTCTACTCCTGTACATTTTCTATTTCACACAGCCTCTATGTTCTTTGTACCAAAGCATAACACCTTGCACTTTTTCATATAGAATTTTAAATACAACCTATCCACTTACTGCACCAGATTGTCAGTATCCTTTTGAAGTTCTACACTGCTATCCTCACGGCTCAGAATTCTCCCATGTTTTTGTCATCTGGATCAGGAAGAGAAGAATCCCAATACTAACCACTGAGGAAAGCCACAACAAAATTTCATCCAGTTCAAAAGTAATCCATTATCCATTATCATTTGTGTGCTATCTCTCAGCCAGTTTTGTATTCATATTATCACTGTCACTTCGTTCCATGACCTATAAAATATTCCTCACAAGTCAGTCATGTGGCACTGTATCATTCATCTTTTAAAGTCCATGAACAGCCTTCCCCTCATTACCCCTCTTTATTACATCTTCAAAACACTCCTAGTTAGCTAGACACAGTTTTCTCCTTAACAAACCCTATGCTGAATCTTCCAAAACTAACCAATGTGACTTTTCATGCTATCCTGATGAATTGTTTCTAGAAGTTGCCCAATCACCAAAGTTAAACTGACTGGCCTGTAATTACTGGGAAATGTTTACAATCTTTTTTTGAACAAATACATACTGTTTGCAATTCTTCAATTCTCAGGAATCAGACCCAATACAAGGAAAATTTCAAGATTATTGTTAGTATCTCTGCAATTTCCACTGTCATTTCCACAATATCTCTAGATGCAGCTCAACCAGATAAAGGTGGCTTATCAACTTTAACTACCAACAACTTACCTAATATCTCCACGTTATCAATTTTAAGCCTTTCTAGTGACTGAGTTTCCCCTGCTGGAACACTGGCCTGGGTAAATAATGACTCATGCGAAGTGTGCATTCAACACATCAGCCACATTCTGAAGTGTAAATCCCCTTTTTAGTCCCAAATCAATCCTACTCCTCCTTCTGCCACCTTTTTACTATTGATGTGCTTATGGAAGACTTTGGATTTTCTTTTTCATGATCTCTCTTTGCTTCCTCAGCTCCCTGAAGAACCTTCTGTATTCAGCTTGGTTCTCAGCTGAATTTTCTGTGTGACACCGACCAAAAGCACACATAACTTCACTTCTAACCAAATACCTCTGGATTTCAGACGTACCTTTCCCCTTTGAAGGAACATACCTTGAGTGAGCCCAAGTACTGTTCTTTGAGGGCAGTCCATTGTTAACCTTACTTACTTCCCACCAACCTTTCACTCCAGTCTAATCAATTCAGTTCTGTTCTTGCTGGAGTGAAGTTGGGTCACCACCAAACTCTCAACCCATTCTCACCAGGGGTTGATTAAGTCATTTTTCACCATCATGCTAAACCCTATGATAGAATGGTTGCTGTCCCCTAAATGCTCCCCGCTGTCACTTGAACTATTTGATTCACCTCAATCCCAAGAGCCAGGTCTAGCAGTGTCTCCTTTCACATTGAAAAGGATACACAGCTATATAAAATTTACCAAAACACTGTCCTTCACAATCCTTTACGTTACCAGTATCCCAGTTTATATCCATGGCTTTAAAGTTTTCCCTATTCTATGACCTTTACACTTCTCGAAATTTCCTTACAAATTTGTTCCTCTATAAACTTGCTACTAGTTGGTCGTCGGTGATCACGCTCTAATTGCATGCTTATTTATTAACTCTAGCCAAATCAATTGTATCATTTAACTGTCCGAAATATCCTCTGTCTCCGGTATTGCAAAGCTCACCTCAAGCAAAAGGTGAGCCACACCCCTCCTCTTATTTTCCTTTCAATCTTTGGTGATACCTCATAGCCAGGAATATTTCACACCCAGATCTGCCCTTATGCTATGTCTTCATTATTGTTGCACCACAATCCCAAAAGGCAGTCTGTGTCTGTAAACTGAAGAAGGGCTTATGCCCGAAACGTCGATTCTCCTGTTCCCTGGATGCTGCCTGACCTGCTGCGCTTTTCCAGCAACACATTTTCAGCTCTGTGTCTGTAAACTCCCCAGTTTTATTAACTATATTACCTGCACTCACACACATGCAGCATAACCCTGAAGTAGACTTCATTGCTCTCTCCTTTATTCTGACTTCACCTTAAAATTTACTAATTGTTATTATAATGCTATCTATCTGACTCTCCCAGCATTCCATGCAGCCTAATACTAATATTCACTTCTAGCTCCCATTGATGTTC
Source organism: Chiloscyllium plagiosum (assembly GCF_004010195.1). Classification (NCBI taxonomy): domain Eukaryota; kingdom Metazoa; phylum Chordata; class Chondrichthyes; order Orectolobiformes; family Hemiscylliidae; genus Chiloscyllium; species Chiloscyllium plagiosum. The sequence continues at coordinate 20,407,567 of NC_057745.1, read as the reverse complement.
AAGTCATCTCATAATAAAGGCTAGCATCCCATTAGACTTCTTAATTACATGCTGAAATCTCACACTAACATTTTGTGACTCGTGTTAGAACATTCTCTGCACCTCCAATTTCTGGAATATTCTCTTGTCAGAATGAAATGCTTCACATTTTTCCAAATGATACTCCATCTGTCCACTCATTTAACAATCTATGTCTATCTACAAACACCTTTTCACAGCATATTTTCCTATTTATTATCTGCAAATTTAACCATCGTGCTTTCAGTACCGTCGTCTAAATCATTGACATAAATTGTAAAAAGCTGACACCCCACGACAGACCACAGTAGGACTTCATTCATCACATCCTGCCAACAAGGAAAAGAGCCATTCATACACACTCCATTTTCTGCCATCCAGCTGATCTCCTATCTGAGCTAATCACTTACTCGCTACACTGTGAGTTCTTACCTTACAGCAATACATTATATGTGGCCCATCATTCAACAATAGATAACCCACAGCTTCCTGATTTTCTTAATATTATTTAGCCAAGAGAACTATTTGCCAGGATGTATAAAGAAACTGCACAAGGCATGATAAGGTTCAAGACCATGACCTTATTGTTTCAAAGGGAATAAAATTCTTCTGCCAGCTTCATCCGATAACCTGTGGCCCCTTTATACAGTGGCAATAACAATGACGTTGTGAAGTGAATGAATTATGCCTCCAACATAACACAACCCAGTTGTTTGGTCTAAGCCATAATTATACAGCAGGCAGTGTCCAATGCTCAACCCCTGATCAGGGTATGGAGTACAGGTTGCCCAATCTCTGACTCATCCAAGCCTTCACTTGGGGCTCTGGGCTCAGTTGCCTGAGAATTTGTCAAAAGAAAGTGCAAAGTGAGTACTAGGAGACGGAGCTTTCTACCCAGAGTCAGAACTCCACCAATAGGCAGTAAGCTCTCACTGCTGACCAGAGTCCACCCAGCTATCAGGAGACTCGCCAGCACTGAAGGAGTTCCAGCCTGCATTTCAGATACTGGAGAAACCCAGATAAAAATGAGCAGGAGTAGGCCATTTTGGCCCCGAAAGCCTGCCTGGCCATTGAATATGATATGACTGATTGTCCGACTCAGTGCCCTGTTCCAGCTTTCTCCTCCATACCCTTTGATCCCTTTAGCCATAGGAACCAAATCTAACTCGTTTTTGAAAGCATTCAATGCTTTGGGTTCAGCAGCTTTCCACTGAACAGAATTCCACATCTTCTCTCCACAGAGAAATAGTGTCTCCATCTTGAGGTATCATCTCAGAGCTTTTTTCACTGAAGTGAGCAAAGAGATGATCGCAGTTGCTTGTCCTCCATTGCTCCAGGAGGAATCTCAGCACAAAAGGAGCTTCGGTCACAACTGTAGCCGAGCAGCTACAGTGACGATTTTGTTTGGTGGTGGTTGGGGGAGGGGGGGGTGAAAGAAGTTAAAAGTCTGTCATTCACAAGCCCCAGCCAGGAAGTAGCCTTGAGCTTTGTAGCCCAACTGAAATATCCAGCTCACCAGCCTCTGATTAATCACATTAATTGAGCATTTGAATTGAGCTAACAAGTTTGTGAGCAGGTTACCGGCCATTTCTCTCCCAATCCTGGCCTCTTGGGAATGGTCAGGAGTTGGGATCCTGGCAGGGAACCAGCGTCAGGGAAGTCTGCGCCCACCCAGCTTCACTGTCCACCAACCCCGGCCTCAGCTGTCTGATTTTCCCATCAGCCTTTGTGAGAAATGGCTTCCCCCCAAGCGCCCAATCACAGAGCTTGCTCCCAGTTCCAGCACATTAGCCTGTTAAAGTGAACTCCACATCTGAGAATTTCACACAAAGCAAATCTCAATATTTTTAACAATGGAAATTCTACTTTCCTAAAGAATTCCCAGAGAAACAAGAATGACCCATTTCAGTCACCTAGCATCTCAGGATATTTCCACCAGATGCCATATTACCCAATGCAGAGAAAGCCTCCGTGTTCTCAGCACCAACCACAGGCTCAAGGGATCCTCATTGGCTTCTCCCACACCTCACTGACTTTCTCAGCCCTCTGGAGCATCTAGTTTTCATTAAATGCTTCCTTTAAAGCTGAACAATCACTCATACACAACCTACAACTTATCTCCTCTGTCTGCCTCGTCGTGGGAATATAAAGTGATATCTCCACAGTGTGAGTGACCTCAAACTATATCCACGAGAGCAATAGTAAAACTGTAACGTCCTACTAGAACTTGTACTTTTAATGGAACTTCTTAATCATAACGCAACCATTTTCCATATCTGTCATGGGAAGCAGTGGATAACTGGCACAAACATCTGGGGATTATGGAGTAGGAGAGGTGCAGGAGGGATATGGTCCCACTCATTCAGATACTTAGGCAACCTGTCATAGTCAACGTGGGACCACTAGCATCACTCCCTGATAAAATAAGTGATAATTGGTTACGTAGCTTGAGAGGAACCACTACACATCAAGCATAAGGTGAGCACATTAGTTCCCAAAATCTACACCAACTGGAATGGGAATTAAACCACATCCTAGTCATCTGGTCAACTAAGCTAACCAGCTCTATCCTTTTCCTATTCATTTACTCCTTTATAACACTAAATAATGTGCAAACTGAATAAAGGGCACGATGGCTCAGTGGTTAGCACTGTTACCTCACAGCGCCAGGGACTGGCATTCGATTCCATCCTCAAGCAACTGTCTGTGTGGAGTTTGCACATTCTCCCTGTGTCTGCATGGGTTTCCTCCGGGTACTCCGGTTTCCTCCCAAAAATGTGCAGGTTAGATGAATTGGCCATGCTAAATTGCTCACAGTGCTCAGGGATGTGTAGGTTGGGTGCATTAACCAGGGGAAATGTAATGTAATAGGGTAGGGGAATGGGTCTGGGTGGGATAGTCTTCGGAGGGTCGGTGTGGACCTGTTGGACCAAATGGCCTGTTTCCACGCTGTAGAGATTCTGTGATTCTAATTCATGTCTGCCTCACAATTTAAAGTTGGCACCATGTGCAAGATGGTATGGCAACGAGATGTCCTTTCAAAACCCACTGATCACTCTGCTGGACTGGGAGGAAGGATCACAAGATATCTGGTTGGTGACAGTGCTGGACTTCAAACTGACTCCAGCTGCAGGAAACAGCAAAGCCTGCAATAGGGCAGTGGAGGGGTCACTCAGACAATCCTCCCTGTTCAACAATGGGCAGGTTGATCTATTAAATTCAGGGCTCATCCACCTGGGTCTATGAACTACCAGCATTTTGGCATCTCTAAATTCTGCAGGGGATGGGGAAGCAGCCACCCAGCCCAGTGAAAATACTCCAAAACAATCAGCAGCAAAAACAGTAAAGGTAGTTAACTAAGAAGATTTCCTCGTTAGCCACACACTTATGGATCACATATCAGATTTAAGTTTAACAGTACCAAATAAATAGAGTTTGTAACCAGTTTAAAATGTATACTATTTATATGTGAAAGAGGTGGTTTAAATAAACCTGCATTTACATTCTTTCATATATGGTCAGCTCCAGGTTGCCTAGAAACGATGCACCAAAATCTGAACTAACAAATGATGACGTTCCTTCTCTGGCAGTCAGTAGCCAAAGCACACAGGCACAATGGGACAGTGCACAATTCAGGGTTTGAGAAACATAAGGCCACAAGAAAAAAAAATGTGTGAGAGCCAGCTTCAGATGGAAACAAAGCCTTCAACACAGTGTCTTTGGGAGATTGGAGTAAAGGATATTGTGGCCACTGTGTACTGTTGGCATGGACAAATAACCCCAGGACAGCAGGGTAGAAATTGTACCTTGTGAAATCCATCTTACAAACTGAGCACAGCCCAATTGCAGGGACTAACATCTTGCACTCCAAGGACATGGAGAAATGTACAGTCTGATCCAAAACAGAGTCAAGTCATTTCACAGGCACCCCAGTTCCCATCTGGGTCAAATGCAAAGCTTTAAAGTTTAGGGATCCTGACAGAAATTGGTCATAATCAAACCTAACTACACTGATTTCACATGGCCCACAGCCTTGAATGCTGTGACATTTCAAATGTTCATTCAAGTATTTTTAAAGGTTGTGAAGTTTTCCACTTCTACACTCCTTCCAGGCTGTGCATTTCAGGCGCCCACCAAAAAACTGTTCTCAAATCTCCTCTAAACCTCCTTAAAAATTGCACCTCCTCATTACTGACCCTTTAACAAAGCGGATCAACTATTTCCTATCCATCCTGCCCATGCCTCTCAATTAAGGCCCCTTCTCAGCTTTCTATTAAAAAACCCTGAGCCTATTGAGCCACTGTTCATTGTTAAAATGCTCCAATCCAGGCTACATCCTGGTGAATCTCTTCTGCATCCCCTTCAATGCAGTCACATCCCTCCTATGGTGTGGTGACCAGAACTGTACACAGTACTCCAGCTGTGGACTAACCAGAGTTTTGTACAGCTCCAACATGACCTCCCTGTTCTTATAACCATGACATGACTGATAAAGGCAAGTCTCTAGTATGACTTCCTAAACACCCTATTAACCTATCTTACAGCCTTTAGGGATCTGTGGATAAGCAGCCCATGATCCCTTTGTTCCTGAAATTCCAAATGTACTGCCACACATCGAATACTTCCTTCTCTTGTCACTTCTTCCAAAGTGCATCACCTCATACCTTCAGGGTTATATTCCATCTTCCACTGATCTGCCTATCTGACCAATCACTCTTTACCCTAAGACCATCCTCCTCACTATTAATCACCCACCAATCTTTACGTCATCTGCAAACTTACTTCCCATCTCCCCTCACCCCACAACATTTTCAACAATATTATTTATATACATTATAAGCAATAAGAACCCAGCACCAGTTCTGGAGTACACCACTGGATACTGGCCTCCAGTCACACAACCTTATATTACTACATTCTGTTGCCTGCTATTATTGAGCCCATCTTATGAAATTAACCTTGATCCATGTGTTTTTAACCTTCTTTGTCAGTCTCCCATTTGGGACATTGTCAAAACTTTTGCCGAGATCCACATAAACTACAAACTTGGTCACCTGCTTGGAATCTTTAATCAAATTTATTAGGCATGATCTGCTCTGACAAAGCCATGTTGACTATCTCTGATTAAACCTTGCCTGTCCAAGTGGAGATTCGTTCTCTCCTTCAGAATTTTCAGCAATCATTCCCTGAGCGCTGATGCGAGACTCACTGGCCTGTAATTCCCTGATTTATCTCGACTACCCTTCTTGAAAAGTGAAACTATGTTAGCTATGAAGCAGTCCTCTGGCTCCTCTCCTATGTTCATAAAGGAACTAGAAATATGGGTCAGAGCCCCGGTATTGCCTCCCTCAGCTTCAACAGCAACCTAGGATACAACTCATGCAGACCTGGGGATTTGTCCACTGGTAAACCCATCAAAACCTCCATGAACAACTTATCAATATCCTCTGGCTCCACCCACAGATTCCTCACTTCATCCCTAATGCACCCTACTCTCTTCCGGGTTATCCTCTTCCCTTCGATGCACATAGTCATAGATGTACAGCAAGGAAACAGATCCCTCAGTCCAACTCATCCATGCCAACCAGATATGCCATCCCAATCTAGTCCCACCTGCCAGCACCTGGCCCATATCCCTCCAAACTCTTCCTATTCATATACCCATCCAGTTGCCTTTTAAATGTTGTAATTGTACCAGCCTCCACCACTTCCTCTGGCAGCTCATTCCACACGTGCACCACCCTCTGTATGAAAACGTTGCCCGTTGAGTCTCTTTTATATCTTTCCCCTCTCACCCTAAACATATGCCCTCTAGTTCTGGAATCCCCCACGTCAGGGAAAAGATCTTGTCTATTTACCCTATCTATGCCCCCCATGATTTTATAAACCTCTATAATGTCACCCCCTCAGCCTCCGACACTCCAGGGAAAACAGCCCTAGCCTATTCAACCTCTCCCTATAGCTCAAATCCTCCAACCCTGGCAACATCTTTGTGAATCTTTTCTGAACCCTTTCAAGTTTCACAACATCCTCCAATAGGAAGGAGACTAGAATTGCATGATATATTTCAAAAGTGGCCTAACCAATGTCCTGCACAGCTGCAACATCACCTCCCAACTCCTGTACTCAATACTCTGACCAATGAAGGAAAGCATACCAAACGCCTTCTTCACTATCCTACCTACCTGCGACTCCACTTCCAAGGAGCTATGAACCTGCACTCCAAGGTCTTTGTATAAGTCCTGCTAAGATTTGTTTTCCCAAAATGCAGCACCTCACATTTATCTGAATTAAACTCCATCTGTAACTCCTCAGCCCATTGGCCCATCTGATCAAGATCCCGTTGTACTCCTGAGGTAACCTTCTTCACTGTCCACTACACCTCCAATTTTGGTGTCATCTGCAAACTTACTAACTATACCTCTTATGCTCACATCCAAAACATTTATATAAATGATGAAAAGTAGTGGACCCAGCACCGATCCTTGTGGCACTCCATTGGTCACAGGCCTCCAGTCTGAAAAACAACCCTCCACCACTACCCTCCGTCTTCCACCATGGAGCCAGTTCTGTATCCAAATGGCTAGTTGTCCCTGTATTCTATGAGATCTAGCCTTGCTCACCAGTCTCCCATGTTGATAGCTTTACCGAAGTCCATATAGATTACTTCAACTTCCCTGCCCTCATCAATCCTCTTTGTTACTTCTTCAAAAGACTCAATCAAGTTTATCTGACATGATTTCCCACTCACAAAGCCATGCTGACTATCCCTAATCAGTCTTTGCCTTTCCAAATACATGTACATCCTGTCCCTCAGGATTCCCTCCAACAACTTGCGCACCACCGACGTCAGGCTCATGGGTCTACAGTTCCCTGGCTTGTCCTTACCGCCTTTCTTAAACAGTGGCACCATGTTAGTCAACCTCAGTCTCACCTGTGACTATCAATGATATGAATATCTCAGCAAAGGGCCCAACAATCACTTCCCTAGCTTCTAGGGTACACCTGATCAGATCCTGGGGATTTATCCACTTTTATGCATTTTAAGACATCCATCACTTCCTCCTCTGTCATATGTACATTTTTCAAGATGTCACCATCTATACTCTATATCTTCCATGTCCTTTTCCACAGTAAACGCTGATGCAAAATATTCGTTTAGTATCTCTCCCATCTTCTGCGGCTCCACACAAGCGTCTCCTTGCTGATCTTTGAGGGGCCCTGTTCTCTCCCCAGTTACATTTTGTCCTTAATGTATTTGTAAAAACCCTTTGGATTCTCCTTAACTCTGTCTGCCAAAGCTATCTCATGTCCCCTTTTTGCCCTCCTAATTTCGCTCTTAAGTATACTCCTACTGCCTTTATATTCTTCTAAGGATTCACTCGATCTCTCCTGTCTATACCTTACATATGCTTCCTTCTTTTTCTTAAGCAAAACCTCAATTTCTCTTGTCATCTAGCATTGCCCAAAACTACAAGCCTTTCCTTTCACCCTAACAGGAATATACTGTCTCTGGACTCTCATTATCTCATTTCTGAAGGCTTCCCATTTTCCACCCGTACCTCTATCTGCAAACATCTGCCTCAATCAGCTTTTGAAAGTTCTTGCCTAATACAGTCAAAATTGGCCTTTTGCCAATTTAGAACTTCAACTTTTAGATCTGGTCTATCCTTTTCCATCACTATTTTAAAATGAATAGAATTATGATCGCTGACCCCAAAGTGCTCCCCCACTGACACCTCAGTCCCTGCCCTGCCTTATTTCCCAAGAGTAGGTCAAGTTTTGCACCTTCTCTAATTGAATCAGAAAATTTTCTGGTACATGCTTAACAAATTCCTCTCCATCTAAACCCTTAACACTATGGCAGTCCCAGTCAATGTTTGTAAAGTTAAAATCCCCTAACATAACCATCCTATTATTCTTACAGATAACTGAGATCTCCTTTCTCAATTTCCCTCTCACTATTAGCGGGTGTATAATACAATCCCAATAAGGTGATCATCTCTTTCTTATTTGTCAGTTCCACCCAAATAACTTCCCTGGATGTAGGTCCGGGAATATCCTCCCTCAGCACAGCTGTAATGCTATCCCCTATAAAAATGCCACTCCCCCGCCCCTCTTGCCTCCCTTTCTATCCTTCCTGTAGCATTTGTATCCTGGAACATTAAGCTGCCAGTCCTGTCCATCTCTGAGCCATGCTTCTATAATTGCTACGCAATCCCAGTCCCATGTTTCTAACCATGTCCTGAGTTCATCTGCCTTCCCTGTTAGGCCCCTTGCATTGAAATAAATGCATTTTAATTTATCAGTCCTACCTTCTTCTCTGCTTTGTCCCTGTCTGCCCTGACCATTTGATTCACTTCTTTTCTCAACTGTACCAGTCTTAGATTGATATTTTCCTCACTCTCACCCTGCATTCCACCACACATTTCCCTCCAATCTTACTAGTTTAAATCCTCCTGAGCAGCTCTAGCAAATCTCCCTGCCAGTATATTAGTCCCTTTCCAATTCAGGTGCAATCTGTCCTTCTTGTACAGGTCACTTTTACCCAACAAGAAAATCCAATGATCCAAAAATGTGAATCCTTCTCCCATACATCAGCTCCTCAGCCCATGCATTCATCTGCTCTATCCTCCTATTCCTACCCTCACCAACTCATAGTACTGGGAGTAATCCAGATTTTATTACCATTGAGGACCTCCTTTCTAAATTCCTGCTGAACTCCCTTCATTCGCCCTTCAGAATCTCATCCTTTTCCCTTCTGGGATATTCTGGGATTCTCCCTAATTTTACCCACCAGTGTTTTCTCATGCGCCCTCTTTGCTCTCTTAATTGCTTTATTAAGTTCATCCCTGCACTTTCTAGACACGACTAGGACCTCCATTGATTTATTCCCTTTGTATCTGCTTGAGCCTCTTTTCTTTTTGCTAGTCAGTGCCAGGCTTTCACATTCAAGATTCTTTTGTGGTAGCTGAAGCTAATGAAATAGAAATTTTTATTAAAATAACATTTGAAAATCATCCAGTAGACAAAGAGAACATTAACATTAACATAATACAAGAAAGAGATAGAGTGCTTGTGGCATAATGTAAAGATAACAATCTTTCTCTCAACATCACGGTGGCTCAGTGGTCAGCACTGCAGCTTCACAGCACCAGGGTCCCAGGTTCGATTCCACCCTCTGGTGACTGTCTGTTGGAGTTTGCACATTCTCTCCGTGCCTGCATGGGTTTCCTCCGGGTGCTCCAGTTTCCTCCCACAGTCCAAAGATGTGCAGGTCCAAAGATGTCCATTGTGTTAGGTGCATTAGTCAGAGGGAAATGGGTCTGGGTGGGTTACTCTTCGGAGGGTCGGTGTGGACTTGTTGGGCCATAGGGCCTGTTTCCACACTGTAGGGGAATCTAACCTAATCTAACCTAATCAGCAAAATGAAACAGCTGGTCATTGAATTCAGGAAGCAAGGTGGAGTGCAGGCCCCTTGTCTACATCATGGAGCTGAGTTGTAGATGGTCGAGAGCATCAAGTTCCTCGGAGCGATGATCACCAACGATCTGTCCTGGCCCATCCACATTGATGTCAAGAAAGCACAAGGCTTCTACTTCTTCAGGAGGCTAAGGAAATTTAGCATGTCCATAAAGACTCTGACCAATGTTTATAGATGCATCATAGAAAGCGTTCTATCTGGATGCATCACGGCTTGGTATGACAACTGCTCCGCCCAGGACCATAAGAAACTACAGAGAGTTGTGAACACAGCCCAGTCCATCATGCAAGTCAACCTTCCATCCCTTGACACCATCTATACTTCTCTCTGCCTCAAGAAGGCAACCAATAGAATCAAAGACCCCTCCCATCCTGCTTATAACCTCATCCAACCTTTTCCATTGGGCAGAAGATACAAAACCTTAAACAAGTGTGCCGACAGATTCAAGAACAGCTTATTCCCCGCTTTATGAGACTTCTGAATGGACCTCGCAAATTTCAAATTTAATGTTGATTTCACTCTTTGTGCAGCCAAAACATTGTATTCCTCACTCTGTCCTATTACCCTAAAGCACTTTGTACGATATGATCTGCCAGTACTGCACACAAAATGAAACTTTTCACTGTACCTAGGTGCATGTGACAATAATAAATCAAATCCAATAACTGAATAACTATGACTATCGCTCACAGGATAGTCAGTCTTCCCAGGACTTATCTTTGGGATTCTGGTGATAAGAAAGGAGCTCTGCTTTAGTCACTATCAACACTCAAACTGCCTGTGGAGGGTTGACAGGGACTAGCAAAAAGCTTGTCAATGAAACTTCACATTAAAAGGGCTCCAAACGTACAATGGATTCCAACAATATTCTAAAAGTCAATTCAATCAATTATTTATTTCATGGTTTTATTTGCAGGCTGACACCAGGAAGCCAAAAATAATTTTAAATCCATACGGGAATGAAGGGTCAGACGGAAAAGGCTGGCATTTGAAGTTGAGCATTATCAGCCACGATCCTATGGGTGATGCCGGGGACTGTTTGAGCTGAATGGCCTATGGCTGTTCCCTACACCACTTTATGGACAAAGAAAGTTGACAGATTGCCAGAGAATTTTTTTTTTAAAGACAAGGGAGAACAGTCTGGTCAACATGTTCCACACACAGACATTAGTGCTTCAAAGTGCAGGTATAACCCACAATGTCTCTCAGTTTTTAAAATGAAAACTATCAGCATTCCAAGGCAGCAGCAGCAGTTCCTTAGTGCAACAATCAATGCAGCACTGCTCATGACCCGACAACCTTTTCAAACCCTATCCTCCACTAATTTGTTGGACTCATCATCTTTATGCCAGTGTTAACTCTCTCAAGCAACTTCCCTGATCTTTAGTAGAAAAATAAAACAGTAGCCATGGATTTTAATCCAGAATTAATTAGAATGTGTACTGCAGCTTCCCCAAGGAGCAGCACAGGGTTGGGCTGGTTACAGTCAGTGTGGGAGGGCAATTATAATAAAACATTTAAACACATCATGTGGAGCGATGCGAGGCAAGCGAGCTGTTAATGAGTAATAATAGCTAGTTTATCTGTTGCAACAGGGTCGCTGTTGTTAAAAAAAATCAAGGACAGAATCATTCCCGTTCACCTGCTGTTAAAAAAAATCTAAAGGCAATTCAATTTAAAAAAACACGAATAAAAGCATTTCCAAGATGCCTTTTTTATATATAAAAGACAACCGAGGTGGGGGACATACTGGAACAAAAAGTTGGTTAGTGTTGAAGTTACACACACGTTTTGAATGAAGAAAAGGAGGAAGTTGTTCCAATCTTGCCGAATGTGGAAGTCCTGCTGCTGCTGCTAATACATATATATCCATGGGGGCTTACTACAACTCATCCTACACACCCACACGTGCTCTACAGCTTTATAAACACAAGTGATTCCAGATCAAACAAAGCTGCAATATTGAAGCTCATTACTGCAGATGCCGGGATCCGGACTGAAAACAAACTAAATGCTGATGAAGAGTCACCCTGACTGGAAATGTTAGCTTTTCTCTCGCCACAGATGCTGCCTGACCCACCAGCAACTTTTTTTGTTTCCATTCAAAGCGGTAACGTGGATAAGTTGAGGTGGTCGGTTAAAAAATAAGCTGGTCAGGGAACTGGAGCATCATGGTGAGATGTGACCGGTGACAACTCCCCAGACCCGCTCAGCAGTTCTGTGTAATCGGCTTGCAACACGAGGGATAGTGGGGCACGCTGGTAGTATCCCTGCCTCTGAGCCAAGAGGCGTGAATCAAGTCCCGGCTGCTGTAGAGGAGAATGTAACCTCTCTGAACAGGGCGATTAGAAAATGTCATGACTGCAGCACGTCAGGCCCATGACATGAATGGAGAGAGGTTTTCACCAGGTCACAATTCCAAACCCCCACAGAAAGGCACAAAACACAGAGTTATTGCAGAGAGACTGCAGATTGGGAAAATGCAAACGATCACTTTTATAGGTTCCTCTATAAACACAACACAGTACTGCAGACATGTCAAGTCCTGTACTTTATCTTGGAAAGGTGCAGTTTTGGTTTCCTTGCAATCTCCAGCTCCCTGACACTTGCCTTCCATCGCCTCCTCTCCCCACGCTGTCGGAATGTGCGACAGGAGACCCATGGAGAAACAACAAAATAAAAATCCCAACGTCTGGAGACAGATTCTACAAGAACCGTGGGTTGGAGTCACCAAGACTAATCCTCCCTGGTTAGGAAGATGCGATACGGCCCGTGATATTAATACCAAACTACAGTCGGTTGTCTCGCCCAAATCGTGTGGAGCAAATGGCTATGAACTTTTTTTTATTAATTAAGCAGCAACAAAATGTGCCACTAATCTCCAGAGTTTGGAAAGAACAAGGAGGTGGATGAGAAAGTGCAGCCGAGGGGGAAAGAAACCCCAAGTCCGGTTGCAATAGGTTCCTGGCACACCCCACGTCATTCTACACAGGCACAAACCTGTTTATTTCAGTAGGTACCGAGTTAAAAGCCAAACAAAAACTTGTCTATTTCAGGTCATTTCCTTTGTCTGAAACAGATCAGACCAGAGATTCCTTAAAGAACAGGATCACAAACAGATTTCAATATTTGCAGCAACCTAAAACAAAACTTCATTAAACTAGATTAAAACATTTGACAGGCACTAAACATTCCACAATTTGGGTTCAGTTCACAATTGTACAAACTACCTTCCAGTCAGCTATTCCCTCTCACTGGTGACTCGCTGCTACAGCTCAGCCAGTTTCACCTCACTCACTGGTTACACGCGGAAACAGCTCCAGCTCAGACTTCTTGCATTTAAATGCACTTCGATTCATCTCACATCCTTCCTCTTTTGGGGGCAAAGTGGTTTTCTCCGTCAGTATAACATCACTTCCCGTAACAGGGCTCCACCTCTCTGCCGCAGGAGCAGCCGTCCCTTAGCAACCAGCTGAAATGTGACTGGTGGTGAGTCAGTATCTCCGGCTGACACAGCTCCTGCTGTCCCTCTCCTTCTAGTCGGCTATGATCAAATTGTGTGTTTTTTCTCTGAAGCCCCTTACTATAAAAACTATTTCTAATCAACTTTTCTACCGGGTTAAAAGCAAAGTTGCCATAGTCTTACTAGACCATCTGCCTGCTCTCTCATTCCAGGTGGTGGTTTAACCTGAGGGTCACCATGTCTCAGGTGAGGAGTGAGGGGAGAAGGTGAGGAGAGTTCTTCATAGTAATCTCAGCCAGTGTAGGAATTGAACCCACACTGTTTAACACCACTCGCCAGCCATAAAACCAACTGAGCCAACCAATCCCCTCCCTGTATGTGAGATCTGAACTCCTAACCTCAGAAGATAAAAGTGAGGACTGCAGATGCTGGAGATCAGAGTCTAGTTTGGAGTGGTGTTGGAAAAGCACAGGTCAGACAGCATCTGAGGAACAGGAAAATCGACATTTCAAGCAAAAGGACTTTTGCCTGAAACGTTGATTTACCTGCTCCATGGATGCTGCCTGACCTGCTGTGCTTTTCCAGCACTACTCTAATCTGGACTCCTAACCTCAGAAGTAGAGCATCTGGGGCAGGTTAGACTTGGACCTGGGTCTTCTGTTCCTGACGCAGGGATGGTGTCGCTGTCCCACAGGAACCGAGTACCGTCTTATCAAAGTGAAGTTCGATAATAAAAGATTTGGATGGAGGTTTTCAGAATCCTGAGCAGGCTGGATCGGGATGACAGGGAGAAGCTGTTCCCCTTCATAAAAGGAACACGAACAAGAGGGGCTTAGATTTAATGTGACATGCCAAAGAAGCAAGGATGATGGGAGAAAAGTCACAGAGGGTAGTTAGGGTATGGAATGCACTGCCTGGAAATGTCATAGAGTCATAGAGATGTACAGCATGGAAACAGACCCTTCAGGCCAACTCATCTATGCTGACTAGACATCCTAACCCAATCCAATCCCATTTGCCAGCACTTGGAAGAAGGTCCCTCTAAATCCTTCCTATTCATACACCCATCCAGATGCCTTTTAAATGTTGTAATTGTACCAACCTCCACTACTTCCTCTGGCAGCTCACGGACTACCCTATGCATTAAAAAGTTGTCTCTTAGGTCCCTCTTAAACTTTTACCCTCTCACTCTAAACCTATGCCCTCTAGTTCTGGACGCCCCACCTCAGGGAAAAGACATTGTCTCATTACCCTATCCATGCACCTCATGATTTTATAAACCTCTATAAGGTCACCCCTCAGCCTCCGATGCTCCAGGGAAAACAGCTCCTGCCTATTCAACCTCTCCCTGTAGCTCAAATCCTCCAACCCTAGCAACTTCCTTGTAAATCTTTTCTGAGCCCTTTCAAGTTTCACAACATTCTTCTGACAGAAGGGAGATCAGAATATTCCAAAAGTGGCCGAACCAATGTCCTATATGTAATGGAAGAAGGTTCAGTTGAGGCATTCAAGAAGACATTGGATGATTATTTGGATAGAAATAGTGTGCAAGGGTCCAGGGGAAAGGCAGGAGGTTTGCACTATGTCGTGATGATCATTTGAGTGCTGGCACGATGGGCCAATTGACAACGTAATGATTGTGTGATCCTATGATTGTGTTTCCCATGCTAAAATGTATAAAAGGACGTGGCAAAGGTTTAACCTCAGAGGGCCTGGCCACAGAGAGATTTGTACTGAGATGGTCTGTTCCTGCATGTCTGTTTCCCTTTCCTGAACAATGGGCTAAGCATATAGGTGAAAAGAACACCTATTCATCGAAAGGTCCCAATTGAAAGAAAGACTTTCATTTGTACAGTGCTTTTCACAGCCACCAGGCATCGCAAAGTACTTTACAGCCAATGGAGCACTTTTGTATTTAGTCACAATCAGAAAGTAAGAAACACAGGAGCCAACATGTGCACAGCAAGATTCCAGAGATAGCAATGTATTAATGGCCAGACGATTTTTGTTTCATAATGTTGATTGAGCAATCAATGTCAGTCAGAACATCAGGGACAACTCCCCTTCCTTATTTGGAAACCATGCTAAGAGGATTTTCTATACCCACCCTGGCAGACAGGACCTCAGTTTGACATCTCACCTGGGAAACTGAAACCTGAAACAGTGTGGCTATCTCTTGGTACTGCACTGGAATGTCAGCCCTGGAGTGGAGATTGAACACAGACCTTGGGACTTAGAGCTGCTGCCAATGGCTACAAAGGGGAAGCTTCACTCAATAATTAGATCATTGGGTTAGATTCTTGACAAGCAAGGAGGTGAAAGTTGGTAATAAGTGAAAATGTGGGGTGATGAAAGCAGCCACGATTTTATTGAATGGCAGAGCTGGCCTGAAGAGGCCAAATGGCCTACTCTTGCTCCTAGCCCACATGTCTATACAAGCGGCTGCAGTAGCTGCTAAAATGATACAATTGTTTGGGAAGATGGTCAGCAGGAACAAAAGGATCTGTGGCCCTGCTGGTTTTCAATGTCACAAAGTCCCATTTACACATTCCCCTTCAGGGCTAGAGCTCCCATGATCGTCCCCTGACCCATGTCGCAATAAAGAGAAACAATTTCAGGGAGAAAACAAGAGTTAACTTCACATTAACTCAAGTGTGAGGAATCGATGGTTCAGTGGGTACATTTCTGTAGCAAATTCACTTTCATGTGGATCGGGATTAAGCAAATGCCAATGAGGAAAAGGCTAGTACATCCCATCGAGAACATCAAGATGACCAGGGTGCTGTCAATTCCTTCCATTACACAACATGCCACTGATAAAGAAACTCAAAGGAATGAAAAAATAAGGCCTGAAATGTAGATATAGGAGATAAGGACATGCTCTTATATAGGGAATGTAGAGATGACCCTCATTTGGGTTATCCGCAGGTAAGCAGTTCATACTGAATTCCTCACCACCATGCTCTGGTGAAGAGGATAGTGATAGTTTACTCCCCTGGTATATAGTCACCATTGTTTCCATATTACTTAGGAATGTCCTGCCTAGTGACAGTTATCTTTTGTGGAGGACAGCACCTGGTGACCTTACTGTTTTGTATTCATTAAATCTTCATGGGGATCTCTAAGTAGGCCAGCATTTATTGCCCAACAATATTGGACCTTGAGGAGGTGCTGTTGAGCTGCTGTGCTGTTAGACAAGAGGTTCCAAGATTTTGACCCAGCGACAGTGAAGAAGGAAATCTTTTTAGGTTTAAAGTTGTGACACAATGATAATTGTTTGGAACAGAATCAATTCTGGATAATCTAATACTTAAGGTGAGCAGCTATACAATATTCCAATTGTGTTGCTGGATTTTGAGGGCAGACTCCCCCTGGAGGTGGACTTCCTACTGCTCAATTCCAGATAACCTTGCAAGTCAGTGCACTGATGGATAGGGACTTCAGACAAATAGTGAAGTTTCCCAGTGTTCATTGTATTTTAACTTCTTAATACATGCACTGTTGTATTTCCACATTGTATCTCATTGCCAATACATTTGTGTGTGTCAATTTAAAAAAAAATGTATTCATAGAATATGGACATGGCTGGCTGGGCCAGCATTTCTAGCTCATCCCTAGTTGCCCTTGAGAAGGTGGGGTGTCTTCTTGAACCTCTGCAGTCCATTTTGTGTAAGTAGCCCCAAAATGCCTTTGGTGGGGGGAGAGGGGCGGGGGTTGAGTTCCAGAATTTTTACCCAGTGACAGTAAAGGAATGGCAATATATTTCCAAGTCAGGATGGTGAGTGGCTTGGAGGCGAAATTGCAGGTAGTGGTGTTTCCCTATATCTGCTGCCCTTGTCCTTCTACATGGTAATAGTTCTGGTTTTGGAAGATGCTGTTGAAGGAGCCTTAGTGATTTTCTGCACTGCATCTAATAGACAGTATATTGTTGCTACTGAGTGGAGTGGGTGGAGGCAGTGGATGCTTGTGTTTGTTGTTAAAAATCTAAAATACTCAGTAAGTAAGGATAAAGTCATAGTTAATGCTAAAGAACATGCTGTTGTGAATAATGTGTGAGCATCCCTCCTCTTTAACCATACTGTTTCCAGCCTCACTGCATACAGCCCGTAATCTCTCTCTAGTTTATTGACCATCAGGACTGAAATCTCCATCCCCGGAGATCCCCAAACTCAGGATCAGTTGTGGCACCCACACACTGAAAGCATGATCCAACTGACCACATAAAGAGGAATAACACAGTCACTGATCGATGCCTAGCTGGAGATCTTGGTGGTGGTGGGTTGGGGGTGCAAAATTCAATTACATTTTTTTTTTATTTCTCCAACACCCCTCTGTTTAGTGGAATGTTCCCCTCTTCCTCATGTCTGAACATGGTCTTGACAAAGAAACCTCTTTGTCCTCTTACAGCAATGACTTCCCTCATCCCTATTCCATTCCCCTCTGTTTAACAGAGTTTCTCTCCCTGTTCTTTCCCTCTCTGCAATGTAAGTGAGTGATAATACTGATATTTACGCTCACAGTTTTAACAAAGAGAAGGTTCATGATGGCAGCATCACTCTGACATGGATATTGGTCAGACTAGAAACCAGATCATTCAGAGGCTGGATGTTCGACTCTGACAGCACCTTCAGGGGCATGTCTCTTAGAGTGGATTCAGAATTTCACTGAATTCAAGTCTGTAGTCATCTCATAGATTGGCTGATCCACAGCATCAGGTTTGTCAAAGCAGTGCTACAGTCACGTGTAAGATGTCAGCTTCTTCAACTGACTAACTGTGTTGGCCGTGAAGGGTGGGGGAGGGAAAAAATTAAATTGTTATGGTCAACAGGGTCCTCTCTCAAATCCAAAACAAGGTGTCTCTCTGTTCACATGTACATGTTGGGTAGTCCTGTCACAAGGTTTCTCTTCTGTTATTTCCTTAAGCTATAGGGAGAGGCTGAATAGGCTGGAGTTATTTTCTCAGGAGCACTTGAGGTGAAGGGGTGACCTTACAGAGGTTTCTAAAATTGTGAGGGGCATGGATAGGGTGAATAGCCAAGGTCTTTTGCCCAGGGTAGGGGAGTCCAAAATTAGAGGGCATATGTTTAAGATGAGAGGGGAAAGGTATAAAAGGAATCAGAGAGATAACATTTTCATGCAGAGCGTGGATGGAATGAGCTGCCAGAGGATATGGAGGAGGTGGGAACAATTATAACATTTAAAAGTCAGAAGTCACATGACACCAGGTCATAGTCCAACAGGTTTACCTGTATTTGAAATCACAAGCTTTCAAGCTGATGAAGGAGCAGCACTCAGAGTTCAACTGTTGGACTCTAATCTAGTGTCATGTGACTTTTGACTTTGTCCACAAAGGCATCTGGAAGGGTAGATGAATAGGAAGGGTTCACAGGGACATGGACCAAATGCTGGCAAATGGGACTAAATTAATTTAGAATATCTGCTCAGCATGGATGAGTTGGACCAAAGGATCTGTTTGGTATGCTGTGATTATATGATTATATTACTCTATTACAGGCACACTGAGCCAGAAAGCCTGTCAACCATTATTATTCCCTGGTGTCACCCTGGCTTAGTGATAGGACCTTCACTTCTTAAGGAGCTAGTTGCTTCTTAGCCCAGTTTGTGCACATAATCACTG
This sequence comes from Chiloscyllium plagiosum, assembly GCF_004010195.1. Lineage (NCBI taxonomy): Eukaryota > Metazoa > Chordata > Chondrichthyes > Orectolobiformes > Hemiscylliidae > Chiloscyllium > Chiloscyllium plagiosum. Next base: position 20,388,964 of record NC_057745.1, on the reverse strand, counting down.
TCAGAGATGCTGCCTTTCAATGGAGATGTTAACCTGGATCCCTGTTCACATGTTCAGGTGGAGTGTAAAAGATCTGCTAGCAATTGGACATGGGAACGTGGTGACTGTTTAACTCACTGCCAAATGTCGATTAACCTTGATCTTGTAGATGTTTTGGAGGAACTTCCAACAAAACATCAATCATTTAAAAGTTAAAACAAATTCATTTCCTATGGAGGTACTATGCAACATCCCCTGTTGTTAAAAAACTCACTGTTTAAATGCAATTTCATTTTCATTGACGTGTGAATCATTATGTCTTTACTCATTCGGTAACATTCTCGCCTTTGAATCAGAAACCGTGGGTTTGAAGCTCAGGGCTGGAACAGGGCACATCATTCAGGCTGACAAGTCAGTGTGGCACTGACAGAGTGTTGCACTGCCTTTGGATGTGATATTATATCTGTAAGTGAGCCATCTGGCTGGTTTAATGATACATTCCAATACAACTCAAGAGTTCTTGTGATATCCTGGCTAATACTCTTCCTTCAATGAGGCAGCACGGTGACTCAGTGGTTAGCATTGCTGCCTCACCACGCTAGGGATCGACGTTTGATTCTACCTTCAGGTGACTGTCTGTGTGGGTTTCCTCCAGGTGCTTCAGTTTCTTTCCACAGTCCAAAGACGTGCAAGTTAGGTGGATTGGCCGTGGTATCCAGGGGTATGTAGGCTAGGTAGGTTGGCCATGAGAAATGCAGGGTTACAGGTTTAAGCTAACCGGGGAGGGGGGAAAGAGGTGGTCTGTGTGAGCTTTTTTTCGGATGGTCAGTATGGGCTTGATGGGCCAAATGGCCTACTACCATGCTGCAGGGATTCTATGATTCAACCAGCCGACCCAAAAACATATTGAAGGATCATTGCTATTTGTGGGTTCTTCCTCTGCACAAACAAAAGCAATGCTGCATTTGGGTTTGGAACCAATATATGTCTCTTTCTCAACATCTTGGATATGATGTGCCTCATGACTTCTCTGAGTGATGCAACAACATGCCACATAAATCAATGGGATTCATTTGATACAATATCTTTCCATTGAGAAGATACATTGGGTGCCACTGCAGACTGAATAATATTGAGTGATAATTTGTTGATGACAATATGGTTATATCTAGCAATAACCACTCAATTCAATCTGTTTGAGGTTCGGCATTCTGAACATTAATTTTAAAATAGTAGTAATTAGCAAATTCAGTTACTGCACAGAGAAATTAATTACTTCATGACTGGAACTATTGATTTACACTAATCGAAGAGACACATTTCATTGATTCTATTCATATTAACAGTGGAAATTTAAACTGGTACTTCTATAACAAGCAGCCAGAAATAATAACACACATACAAGAGTGATAGACAAAGTTAAGTTTGGATATTGGAAATTTTACTGTTAATTTGATCTCTTCTAACTCTGCTTATTGACAATCCTTTTAATCAAATTATGTTTGCATTTTACTCAATAGTTTACATATTCCTTGTGATTGCATTGTTTGCCCATTATTTATTAACATAATAAGTGGAAAGGGGATTTTTTTTTCAATTTATGCCTCTTCTCAAAAATATACTTTATTCATAACTCTTTTTGGCTATGAAGATTAGATTACACGACTGTTCAAAGTTGACATTATATCATGTGCAAATCAAACCAGTTTCTTCCAATTCTGCATGTTACCCAGTCCATTTACAATTGCTGCTAATGTGTTCCATACTTGGATAATATCAAGTTTATAGTCCAAGGGGTTTTGCAGCCTTGAAGGTAATTAGACAGTGGCTTTTCCCATTGTTGCCCCAGTATTTAATGCATCCTGGTAGAAATTTTTTTGTCCCAACAATGAATTCTTTTTGGAAACTTTGTAAAAGTACATTCCAGTTCAAAATGAATTCAGGGAATGTAATTGAATTCAATTGTTTCTCCATACAGTGTGTGCCACTTTTGAATGCCTCAAAACAATTGCAATACTCTTGATACTTACAACATAGACACTATGTCAGGCCTCTAGTCCAGTTCATGCTCTAACTACAATTGTGTTGAAACTTATTTGAAAATAATTTTCTTTTCCAATCCATAAGAAATGCACTGAGACTCTGTGTGCTCCCTCTTTAGTGATTTGAATGTCATTGCCTATAAGCGTCCCGAGTTGCCAGAAGGCAATAAGGAGAGGTTAACAGTAACCAATGACAGATCCAATTTTACAGTTTCACATTGTTCCTACAGAATAGTCACAGTGGGCAAAGCCACCAAGCTGTAGTTACCATGGAAACAATCATATGGTTGCCAAGGATCAATGAGTAAATTACCACATAATCAATGCACCCATTTCTCTGGCCTGCTTTTATCAGCATTGGTCTGTCAGACAGACCATTCAGCTTAGTAGTTACTAAACACTTGCTTAAAAAACTAACAATAGAACGGTCAATTATTGACTATTGATCAAGATTGGTCCATTGCTTTGTATGTAAAATTTATTGTAATCAATGAATGCCTAAATTGCAAAATGTTTCAGATGTGGCCTATTGACCAGTCTCTGTGGCAGCCATGACATGTTGTAAAGTCATTGACAGATTGGTTTCATTTCCTTTTCAAGACTGTTACTCACATGAAGTCAGCAAGCTAGCCAAACGGTTGGTTATACTAAGAGTTGAATAACGTTACCACACTACAGTATTCTCCCTGCTGTGGGCAGCTTGTAATCACGTAACAAAATATGTGTCCTCTCCGGTCTGCTTTGACACTGTCTAAAATAAAGTGGAAAAACATTGAAGCCTATATATAATTTCCATCATTTAAGTTTCTAACCAGGGAAATTGCTGGTTCAACGTCTTATTCAGACAGCTAAGCTAGGAATCCAGTAAATAAAACTGGTCTGGCAAAACTGAATTTTAAAACTGGCGACCTCAGAGCAGTGGCCATTTGACCTAAACCTATCTGTGCTACATCTGGACATGTTGTCACTGTGATAGATTCCACAATTCAGGCTGAATTGGACTTATAAAGTATGGTGTTCAGATTCCCATTTTCACATCTATAGTTGATTTGTTTTGCAAACTGGAGGGTACACTTACTGGTTAGCTACCCTCCTCAGGTCAAAAGTAGACAGAAATATGACCTGCAGACAATCCATTTATAGATGTTTAAGAAATTTGAAATGGATTGGTCCAAAGGTGAAGTCTCTTCCCCTTCTATAAAATCTACTTAACAGAAGGAAATGGGGGATAAAATATTCCATATGCTGAAAGTATCCGGTGATTTATTTAATTTTCCAAATTACTATTATATTATTAATAACATTTTTATCCTATTTTCTAACTTCATGGAACGTAAATGCCACTAGCCCTGGAATCTCAGATAATCCATTTTAACAACTGCTTGCAAACTTCTAACTTAAAATGGAGACAAAGCAGCACTGACTCATGGTACCAAGAACTAGCAACACTAATTAGAAAAGCCAGGAAATGGGCTTGTGGTATCGATGGCGAACAGGAGGCAGACGCCTGGGGACTGGCAACAGGGATTTAGATACAGCTGAGGAGGGTGTTGTCTCTACTCGTTGGCTATTTTCCCTCTTCCAAGCTTTTCTCTGAAAAAGTTGGCAAGTATCTAATGTAATGACAAAAAAAATGCCCTGCAGTTGGCATTGTTCATTGGTTTCCGAATGAGCAGAAAGCAATAAAATATTACTTTTGACAAATGACAAAGCAATACAACATGAGTTTTCAAGAGTAGAGCTGGTTAACCACAGCAGAATTTCAGTTACAAAAAATATCAAGTGAAATATTGTTTTGCTGAGTTAGTCGAATGCATTAACAATAACATGCACATGACAGCAATTCCTGTTAAATTCCATGTGTACAGGGTCAGCTCATACCAGCCAAAGCAGTGGTTAAACATGTTACAATTAGCACTGAGCTCTCAGGTGAAAAATTCAAGACACTGTACCAGTTTCCAACAACTATTTCAGAGTTTGAGGTTGTGAAAAGTACTCAGAAATGCAAGCTCTTCTTTATGAAAACAATTCTGATACTGTCTGCAGTTGAATAGCTTGCTGACATTCACCATCCAACTTAAATCAATGTCACCAGGATGTGGTAATGGAGAATAACTAACAATTATGGAGCTGTGTTCACCAAGAAGCCATTGGGACCTGTAACAAGTACACAGAGGGCATTGGAAACCAATTAAGATCATTTCATTTTTTAACACAAAAAGTCAGCCTGACTGAGATCAGTTAGCTAAGCACAGATAACATGCACATGATCAATGCCTGATATCTCTGGTCCATACAACAAATACTTAAGACATAAAAGAGATACCTGAAAGGTTTGTACTTATATGACACTTAACCTGATCACTAGACATCACAAAGTGTTTTACAACCAAATATTGCAAATTTCATATGTAATCACTGTTGTAGGAAAGACAGCAACCAATTTACACAGTGCAAGGTCCCTCAAACAACTAAAAAGAACCAAAGATCTGCAGATGCTGGAAATAAGAAACAAAATCAGAAATTGCTGAAGAAATTCAGCAGGTTAGGCAGCATCTGTGGAGAAAGAAACAGAGTTTCAGGTCCAGTGACCCTTCTTTAGAACTTCAAACGGACATTGACAGTTTGGTGGAGTGGGCAGATGAAGTTCTGAAGAAGGGTCACTGGACCCGAAATGTTACCTCTGCTTTCTCTCCACAGATGCTGCCAGACCTGCCAAGCTTTTCCAGTAATTTCTGTTTTAGCCCCTCAAATAGCTGTCTGATAATGACTAGATAAAGTGTTTTTGTGATGCTGATGGAGGAATAAGTATTGGTCAGGACACCCTGCTCTTTAAAATTGTCTTTTGAGGCATTTTGCATGCACCAGTTTAGACTCATCCAAAAGACAGCACCTCTGACAGTGTAGTGTTCCCTCAGTACTGCACTGGAGTATGAGCCTTGATTTTGGCCCTCAGGCCTTGAGAAAGAGTTGAACCCAGAGCCTCGTGACAATAAAACAGACAACTATTACTTGGACTCATTTTCAATAATAAGTATGTTGAAAGGGTAACAATTATGTGTGTCAGGAGCCTAATGTCAAAACAGGAATTTTTACCGGGGATAAAAATGGCAAAAAAAGACAATTTCACATAGAGGCATTACTGTGAAGCAGGAAAATCAACTTTTTAATTTGTGGCCAATGACACTGTACAGAAAATAAAATGGACGTTACACCTCAAAAGGACATTGAGAACTTTAAAAGGTGGAGTAGGCAAATAGGTAGGAGATAAAGTTCAATGGATAAGTGTAACTTTGGTATAAAGAATCTGGGGAGAAGGTGTATTATTCTAAAAGGTGTGATAGAGCACAGAGACCTTATATATACATAAGTGATTAAAGGTAGCAGTACAGTTAGAGCTGTGATTAAAGCATGCTATTTTTTTTTTATATGGAATACAAGTGCACAGAAGATATGATGAAATTACAGAAAATGCTGGCTGGATCTCAGCTGGAGTATTGTCCACAGTTCAGGACTCACACTGTAGAGAGAATGTGAATGTATTGGAGAGAATGCAGGTTTATGAAAATGGTTCCAGAGATGAAGCACTTCAGTTATGAAGATCAATTAGAGAAATTAGAATTGTTTTCCTTGGACAGGAGAAGGCTAATAGCAGATTTGACAGAAGTTTTCAAAATCCTGAGGGGTCTGTACAGTGTAGATAAGGAAAAACTGATCCCACTCAAAGTTAAAAATCACACAACACCTTGTTATAGTCCAACAGGTTTAATTGGAAGCACTAGCTTTTGGAGTGCTGCTTCTTCATCAGGTAGTTGTGGAGTATATCCAACCATCTGATGAAGGAGCAGCTAGTGCTTCCAAATAAGCCTGTTGGACTATAACCTGGTGTTGTGTGACTTTTAACTTTGTACACTCCAGTCCAACACTGGCATCTCCATATTGTGCCCACCCAGAAATAGATTGAGAATGAGAGGGAACAATTTTAAAGTGTTTTTCAAAAGAAGCAAATGTGGAATAATAGAAAGCTTTTCCTCACAGCGAGTATTTAGGGTCTGGAATGCACTGTCTGCCTGTGTGATGGAGGCCAGTTTAATTGAGACATTCAAGAGGACATTGGAAGACTGTTTAAATACAAACAATGTACAGAAAAGATGGATAATTAGCACTAAGTTAAAATACTGAAAGGTGACGCAGACACAATTGACTAAATGGCCTGTTTCTGCACTGTATCACTTCTGCAACACTGAGCTAAGTGTGGAGGTGTTAGAGTTATGGTGCTAAAACAACATTACTCAAACCAGAACATAACAAAAGAGCTTAATGTCAAAAAAACTGCCAGCTGGATTTCCCCTCCTTTAACAATACATTGGGGAATTATATAACTTGGCATTCTGTGGCCTCTTTATTTTCACTCCAAGACTTGTTGGCTATTGGTATCAGTGCTTATCCCCAGCCTGGAGTAATGGATGAAGGGGGAGAGTTGACATCAGGAAGGACATTCAGTTGTGAATGAAAAGCAGTTGCCAAATTCCCCTCACCAAAAATGATGACTGGTATGAATAGAGATGGTGATGGGTGATCAGCCAGCATTCTGGTGACCCCATGTATCATGGGAAAAGCCGAAAGAGTGAAAGAGAATATGGGCAAAAATGGAAAACAAAGGTTATTTGGTTGTCACTATCTGGAAGAAGTTGACTTCCTAGATCGAGAAAGACAGAGACTTGAAAGGAAACTTATAGATGGAGTCGCTGTTGAACACTTTCTCATTGCCAATTCAAGAGTCAACTATAATCAACAGTCTGAAAATAATTTACTTGCCTAGATTTGTGGTTCAATATTATTGTGGATTTAGGCTGAAAGCCACTGAACTGACTTCTAAGGTGTGGTCAAGCTCTCCCAGGGAAAGTACCAAAACTTCTGTGGCTGTCTGGTCAGTTCTGTGTTTCCTTTATTTTGTCATAATGCCACATATTAGTTTTTCCCTTCTGCTTTTTAAACTTTTACAATAAAAACAGCAATGACAGTAATGCTCGATTTCTCCACAGAGTGGTACTAATCCTCCTTTCCACATCAATACTGTACATGTTATTTGACTACAGTGCATATGTTTATGCAGTGCAAGAGCAGGATGTGAAGTCGGTTCTGCAATGCATCACCAGGGGGCAGGAGTTATCTCCTGAATTACAACCATTGCAGTCAGAGCGTTCAGGGCACCACACTGTGGCAACAATAGATAATACAGGTACAGCATTCAGGAGGCCCAGGTTCAAGACCCACCTGTTCCAGAGATGTCTCATAACATCATTGAGTAGGTAGATTAGAAAATATCACAGCAAACTATTTGGTCAGACTTAACGCACATGACTATGTATGAAAAACAAAACTGTGAAGAGGAGAAATCTAACATAAACCAAAAAACACTGAAATTTCTCATAACGTTTTTCTATAATTAAATATCTCAAAACAAATAGGATAACCCGTTTTTTTTTAAACAGCAGATGTAGGAGCCAAGACATGATCATGCCGTTATGGCAATGCCTTCAATGCAAATCTGTTACTGTTACTCCTGCTGGATTCTATGGTTTACTTTTACAAATTACAGAGCCACTGTCCAAAGGCAAGAAACCAAACATTCTTATAATAGGTACGTACATTTGCTCCTTACACTCCTCCCGGATGGGATTTTCAGCTTTGTGGCAGCACTCCCATCCGAGTCATTCAGATTAATGTTTTGAGTCATTCTCCAGATTAAGGAAATAATTTAGCCCAATGTTAGTTTGGCACAAAAGCAGCAGTGTCAGATGATATGTTACAATATTTTCAGAGATGGAGGAGTTCTTTATACTAAAATGGATGAAATGGAAGCCACACTGCCTGTTCAAATTGACTTAAAAGATTTTGTGGGGCATTTTTGTGGGGCTTATTTACTAATCAATAAACACAATCAGAACAGATTATCTGGTCATTTATTTAATTTACTCCTTTATGGGTTATTGATGTGCACAAATGGACTGTGATAGGCCATTTTCACATTTCTAACAGTGACTACACTTAATATGTAATTAATTAAGTGAAGAATTTATATATGCTCAGGATGTTGAAGATAATCTATGTTTTTTTGTCTGTAGCTGATTTAATTTGGTCACTATAAATTCAAATTATCTTTCCGAAAGTAAGGCAAAAAGGTGGATAATCCTTAGCCTTGGCAAAGTTGCATCAGTCATTAAATCTCTACCATCGTATGATGGGGAGAATGGGAATTAGGAAATCTCTGGCATTTCATTTTTATGGCGTATTAAGAAACTGGATGCAGGTTTGCTCGCTGAGCTGGAAGGATCATTTTCAGACATTTCGTCACCATACTAGGTAACATCTTCAGTGACCCTCTGGATGAAGCACTGGTGGCATGGCCTGCTTTCTATTTATGTGTTTAGGTTTCCTTGCGTTGGTGATGTCAATTCTGTGGTGATGTCATTTCTGGTTCTTTTTCTCAGGGGGTGGTAAATGGGATCCAGGTCAATGTGTTTGTTGATAGAGTTCCAGTTGGAATGCCACGCTTCTAGGAATTCTTGTGTATCTCGGTTTGGCTTGTCCTAAGATGGATGTGTTGTCTCAGTTGAAGTGGTGTCCTTCCTCATCTGTATGTAAGGATACTATCAGTGACAGTGGATCTTGTCTTTTTGTGGCTAGTTGATGTTCATGTATCCTGGTGGCTGGTTTTCTCCTTGTTTGTCCAATATAATGTTTGTTACAGTTCTTGCGAGGTATTTTGTAAATGATATTAGTTTTGTTTGTTGTCTGTTAGCTGCTGTCTTAGTGTGTTGGTGAGCTATCACGATGCCAAGAGATCTTAGTCTGGCAGTCATTTCCGAGGTGTCTTTGATGTAGGGGAAAGTGGGTAGGGTTTCTGGATGTGTTTTGTCTGCTTGTTTGGGTTTGTTGCTGCGAAATCGGCAGACTGTGTTCATTGGGTACCCGTTCTTTTTGAATACACTGTCTAGGTGATTTTCCTCTGCATCGTGTAGTCCCTCTGTGCTGCAGTGTGTGTGGTGGCTTGTTGAAATTATGTTTTAATGCAGCTTCAATCGTGGGTGTTGGGATGATTACTTCTGTAGTTCAGTATTTGGTCATTATGTGTTGTTTTCCTGTAGTTATTAAGGAACTGTGGGCGACATTTACAACAACCTGGTCTACAGTATAAAAAAAATTAAAACTGGTCAGGAAAAGCAGTTTGTTTCTAGGCATTTTGGTAAGCTTTGCTTATGGCAGGAATATTGTAAACACATATTGCATCATTCAAAAAAAGAAATCCAATTGTTGCAATGCTGGAAAGCCTGATTGGAATGCTTGAAAGTCGTGCATGGAAAATGTAATTAATGTAACCCATGATCAAAATGTTAAGATTCTTCAAAACAATCGCTACTATGTATGCTTAAAAGTTATATAGCAACAGAACCTCTGAGTTAGCACTTCTGAAATTGATCTGATACAATTTCAGACTATCACATGGTACAAGTTATAAAAACCCAAAGAACTACAGATGCTGGACATCAGAAACACGAACAGAAATTGCTAGAAAAACTCAGCAGATCTGGCAGCATATGGAGAGAAAGCAGAGTTAATGTTTCAGGCCCAGTGATCCTTCTTCAGACTGAAACAGCTCATCAACGGACCAACCCACGCCAGCCACTCTGGTCAGGAATTCTTTAACAACCTCAGAAACATAAAAGTCGACGATGAAATCATGGTATCCTTTGACATTACAGCACTGTTTACTTCCATTGATATACCACAAGCAAAAGAAACACTAGCAACACTACTGGAAGAACCAGAAATGCTAACCCCTAACAACACCATCAGCAAGGGCAATATGCTCAAACTACTAGACTTCTGCCTCATCACTCACTTCATCTTCAACAGCAAGTAGATCAACAATCAATGGCATACTGATGGGATCACCCATCTCAGGAGTCATAGCAGAAACAGTCATTCAAAAGACTGGAATGCACAGCCCTCCCCCGATCCAACCAATGCTGTGGATCAGATACGTGGCCATTTGTTATCATCAAATGGAGTAAGGTATAGGAAACACATGATCTCATCAACAACATATTCACTAGTATCGAACTCACCGGAGAGGAGGAAAACAACAACCAATTCGCACTCCTAAACGTCATGGTAAAACAAATTACTAATCAAAGTATATAGGAAGACAACCCACATGAACCATATCCTTAACTACACTAGCAATCATCTGAATATCCACAAATAGAATGGTGTCAGGACACTATTTAAATGAACTATAACATACTGCAACACACTAGAACTACGCAAAGAGGAGGAAGAACAGCTAGACAAGGTCTTTAGAAACAACAGATACCCCAACAACTTTCTCCACCGATGCCTATCTGACAGACAACGCCAAAAGGACACCGTATGCCCTAATACACTGGTCACCTTATTCTATATCCACAATGTATCAGAAATGACAACCCAACTCCAACGACCACTGGGAATCATGGGAGCACACCAACCCACAGCCAAACTATGCCAACTACTACTTACAAGGACAAGACTCCATACCCACAACATTCAGGACCAGTGTAATACACAAAATCCTGTGTAACAACTGCCATAAACACTATATCGGACAGACCGGCAGAAAACTAGTAATCTGGATACATGAACATCAACCAGCAGCAAAACGGCACGACCAACTCTCCCTCACCTCAGTACATGCAGATGAGGAGGCCACCGATTTGGCTGGGGCAGCATGACCATCCCAGGACAAGCTAACCCAGAGATACACACAGGAATTTCTAGAGGCCTGGTTTTCAACCCAACATGTCATCAACCAGCATGTAGAAATAGAACCCATATACAAACCATTGCAAAGAAAGACCAGAAATGACAACACCCACCTTAACAGACAAGATCCTATAAATATCAAGCGGAGTTGAACGACAATGCTTCATGGAGTCACACTGATGATGTTACCTAGCACGGTGACAAAATGTCTACATGATAACCCATCAGCTCAGATTACAGGGTTTGATTGAGGCAAACCTTCCTTCCAAAGCTATCACAGCACTTAGAGTCATAGAGATGTACAAAATGGAAACAGACCCTTTAGTCCAACCTGTCCATGTCAACTAGATATCCCAACCGAATCTAGTCCCACCTGCCAGCACCCAGCCCATGTCCCTCCAAACCCTTCCTATTCATATACCCATCCAAATGCCACTTAGCTGTGGTCTGACAAATAATCACCAAATGTGAGCAAACTGGTCCTGTATTCCCCATGTTTTGAAGAATGTAAGGTGATCGCATTGAAAAGTACAAAATACTGAAAAACAGGCAGATAAAATGCTTCCACTGGCTGGAGAGTCTAGAAACAAGGGACAGAATTTAAAAATAAAGGTGGATGCCATTTAGGAACAAGGTGACACCAAGCTTTGGAGTTCTCCACCACAGATACCTGTAGAAATTCATTCTTTGTGTATCTTTAAAATAATAACGGATATAATGTGGGTAAAAGGCATTAAAGTGTTTGATCAGTCATGATCATACTAGTTGGCAGCACAGACATGATGGGTTGAATGGCCTAGTCCAGTTCAGATATTCTTATAAGATCTACCTTTAGGCAAGTAATTCAACAAGACCTAAAGTAGACAAGAAAACGAAGAACACTAATAATCATCCCCACTCGATATAGCTTATGTTATACATCATTGCTTGTGACTTATTGCACTGAAAATGGCACTCAATACAGATGCTATGCTGTAGAAAATAATCTCTGGCATTTGTAATATTAGTTTATTCATTCATAGGACAAAATCTGGAATGTATTATTCACCCATTCCTAATTGCACTTCAGAGGATGACTTTGTAACACCTTGCTAGGCCATTTCAGAGAACAGTTAACCACTTTGCTATGATTTGGAGTCACACAAAGGCCACACTGGGTCAGGGCAGAATATTGCCTTCCCTAAAGGAGATTTGTGGATCAATTTTTTTTTACAGAATCCAGTGAATGGCTTGGAGACCTCACATGTTCCTATGGATCTGCTGACCTTGACCTTCTAGATGGTAACGATCATGGGTTTACAAGGTGCTAAGGAATACTGGTGAATTTCTGCTGTGTAGTTTTTATATCATACCATTGCTGATATCGTGTGTTAGTGATGGGGAGGGTGAACATTGAAGATGGTAGATGGGATGTCAATAACCCAGACTGCTGGATGTTGTCTGAAGTGTTGTTGAAGCTGCAATGATCCAGGCAAGTGCAGAGGATTCCGACACACTCCTGACTTGTACCTTGTAGATGCTAAACATAATTAATGGATTCAGGTGGTAAGCTATTCACTACAGGAATTCCAGCCTCTGACCTGCTGATGTAGCCACTATATTTATATGGCAAGTCAATAGACAATAGGTGCAGGAGTAGGCCATTCAGCCCTTCGAGCTTGCACCACCATTCAATATAATCATGGCTGATCATTCCTAATCAGTATCCTGTTCCTGCCTTATCTTCATAACCCTTGATTCCACTATCTTTGAGACCTCTATCCAACTCCTTCTTAAATGAATCCAAGAAGTTTCTCCTGAGCTCTGTCCTAAATGG
>NC_057745.1:20347794-20375819 GCF_004010195.1 Chiloscyllium plagiosum | reverse complement strand
ATCCAGTGTAATTTTATTTTTGAAAGCACTATGTATTGTACAAATACATTGTTCATCTTAATTAGACAGTAGGTGGAAAATTGACAGGGGATATGTAATTGCAGGACCATCAAAGATCTAAAACTGTGAAAAACTGGCATCCAAGACTAGGTTTTATTGAGACCCTGTAAGGATTTTATATTTTAAGTCTACCAGTCCAAAACAGAAGTTTTCTTTAAATACAATTAAGTTTGCAGAACTGAAAAAAAAATTAATCTTTGGTAGCCATTCAAACCACAATCTCTGCTTTCCCCCTTAAAATTAAATGGAGATTATTTGAAAGAACCTGTCAATATGCAGCCCCTAAAGGCAGTACGGGTACTTTGCAATCAATTACATATTTTTTGAAGTAAAGTTGTAACACAGCAAAAGCCAATCTGCAAACAGCAAAGTGCCATGGAATATTTTATATCCATTTAAGATGCTAGGATGAGATATATGCCCCCTCATCTAAAAGACAGCAACTCCAACAGTGCAACACTCACTCAGTACTACAGTGGAATATCAGCCTAGATTTTGTGCTTGAATTACTAGTGATACACTTCACCCACAAACTTTCTGGTTTGGAAGCATGAGAATTGTGACATGGCTGCTCTGTAATGGGGGAAAATATAACTGACCTATGGAAAGCTCAAGGAAAATTCACCAAAAATATCTGGCAGCAGTCACCAGTGACATTTTAAGGGAATTATATTAACACCATCCAAATCAAAATATCATCTCTTACCTGTAATCAGGAGGCAAAAGCAGTGACAAAAAGAAGCTGGATTTTTGAACACAATTTATTGAATAGCAGCCAACACGTGTAGACCTGGCTGCATTGCATATAAAATTAGGTGATTAGGCCTCACATCAAACCTAGGATGTTTGATGCCATAAACACACTGCACATTTACTCCAAAATCCACTGGAGAGTGATTACTTTTCTATCTTGCACAGTAACAAACTCATGTATTGTTGCAAAGTTAAACTAGTACAAGGATAACTTAAATATTTAAATTCCAAGTGTAAGTTTAATCAATTGCTAAACTACATTTCAGTGACCATGATGGACAATCAGGGATGCAAACTTGATGTATGGCATTAGTTTTTGCTCAACCCTTCAGCAATCAAACACGAGGGTAACGTGCAGGTCAGTGCAGACATTATGAGTTCAGTGAAAAAAAGTGAATAATCTTCAAAAATTACAAGACCTCATTCCACGGAAAAATCTGCACATCTTCATTTTCGACCAAACGTACTCAAAATATTCACCAACACGCTGGATTCAATCAACTAGCTAATGCGGAAATGCAATTTCTGGTGGTGCAGCAACTTCAGCTTTGCTAGGACTTTTTCCCACAAAATCAGGAGCATTTTTTAAAGTACTACGATCAATGTATTCATAGATATTCATCAATACCAACAGATTTTATTCCACATCAACTGATATTTTCTGAAAATTACATTCAATAAATCAAATAAACAATTGAGATACTTATTAATTTACTGGAACTTAATAATGAAAATATCTCACTTCATACACGTATTTGTGTTTCCTTTTCCACAGCCAATTAGAGATAGACTTGAGGTTCTAAACCAGATAGTTACAGAATTGTCTTAACTTCTGCGTAGCATGTACTAATGAAGACAGCATATAATGGTTCAGAAACAGTTCAGAGAAAATTCACTCCAATGATTCTTGGGACAAGGAAGTTGATTGTATGAATGCCAGGAGGATTTTTTTCCCTTTTGGGAGAGATTAGAACCAGCAGACAAAAATGAGGCAGTTCCCTTCAAGCTGGTGGAGATTTTTTCTTATTTCAGAAGGTTGAGTCTTTGGATCTATTTTCCCAAGAGACAGTGGAGGCAGAGCCATTGAATATTTTTAAGGTTGAGTTAAAGATTTTGCATTGATAAGGACTCACAAAAGTATGGGAGATGGACAGAAAAGTTGTATTGAGGCTCCAATCAGATCAGCCATCTTATCAAATTACACAGTAGACAAGGAACCAAATGGCCCAGGCCTGCTCCTAGTTCATATGTCAATAAGATCAGTCCTTAAATATGAAGGCAATCCGGAATCTTTCTTCTGGAAGGATCAACATCACAGATTAACGTAAAGACTATTACAGCACATCTCTCAATTTCACTCAATTTTTTTGCATGATGATGAGAGGGGACCAACATCCAGACTTTGCTTTTATGAAATTCAACCTCAATACTCTTGGATAAAGCCATCACCAAAGGCTTGAGACTTACTCTCCATTTCTATCTGAAAAAAAGCAATTCAGTAGCAAAAATACCTAATCCTGATAAACCCAGGAATTTTGTTTAGCAATTTCTAGTGTTTCTGGGAGTTTTTTTTAATAACCTTGTCCCAAAGCACTTTGCAGCTAATTCTTTTTAAGTAGTCACTTATAGGAAACAAGTCACACAGAAACCTACTGTAATGTGATAATGGCCACATGGTCTATTTTTAGGTGTTGACAGAAAGGTGAAGGTCTGCTTCTTCTCCATCTGAGATAACACTAAACCAAAGGCTGATGTATTTAGTTCAAAAGACGGCACCTCCACTAGTGCAGCCCTCCCTCAGCAATGCATCGCGCCGTCCACTTTGAATTTATGGATTGGGAGTTACAGCCACAACTTTGTCTTCATCGAGGTGAGAGTATTATTACCATTTTAAAAAAATGTTGACATGTTTCTGCATTGTAAAGGTCAATAGCGTTTTGGAAATAGGGCTAAAAATATCCCACGGCCCATTTCACAGACGCTCTAACATTTCGCCCTCGATGAAGAGTCGCCTTCCTCCCGTTATCTGGGCCAGGGTCAGCTCTCGGCTGGGCTCTGGGGGCGGTGAGACTCAGGCAGTTGAGCCAGGGCCGCCTCCCGGGCTTTGCGCTGCTCCAGGCTGTACCGCTGGAAGAGGGGCTTGTATACGTACAGGCCGCCCGCCACCCCCAGCAACGCGGCGAGAGTCAGCTGAGGGAATGGCAACCTCCTGAAGGCCATCAGCGGCAACGGACTCCGTCAGGTAGAGGAAGGGGGACGAGGACGGACTGAGTGGACATTCCCTTTGATAATAAAATGGTGGGCAAGACGACACCGCACTGAACGTCCTCGGGAGAGCGCATGCGCTTCAACCGCCTCAGTCACGTGAACACCAGGCTTGGACCGAATCAAGCTCAAGCGCTGAACCAATCAGGCTCCCGGATACCTCAACCAATCAGAGCCTTCCCAATCCCATTAGGATCCCATTAGCCCCGCCCCAGTATGTTGCCATTGTGCTGCTGCAGGTGAGCAATTCCTCGCGACAAAATTCAGAGACGTCTCCCACGTAAAAGTTGAAGGCGAAAAAAACTGCAGATCGCTGGCATTCAAGGCAGATAAATAGGAGTCTGGAAGAACACAGCAAGCCAGGCGACATCAGTAGGTAGAGAAGTCAATGTTTTCGGGTGTAACCCTCCTGAAACGATGACTTCTCCACCTCCCGATGCTGCCTGGCTTGCTGCGTCTTTGCAAGCTCCTGCTTGTCCCACCAAAGTTGAAACTACTTTGTCAAAATAGAGCTAATCCCTTCCTTTGATCAAACCATCTTCTGCTTCGTCAAGTCTCTAGCTTTCCTTACTCTAATGGCCCCCTCCTGGCAGGCCTCCCACATTCTAAAAAAACAAATTGTGGATGCTGTAAATTAAACAAAAACAGAAGTTGCTGGAAAAGCTTAGCAGGTCTGGCACCACCTGTGAAGAAAAGTCAAAGTTAACATTTCAGGTCCCACATTCTAAACTTGAGGTAGTTGTAGAGTTTGCTGCTGTATGTATCCTTACTCTCACCTATTCGTCTTCACACTATTCAATGAATCACAGAATTGATAGGACACAGAACCAGTCAATCCATCTTGCCTATGCCAGTTCTATTATTCAGTGCTTTTCCCCATATCCCTGCACACCATTTCTGTCAAAACAATCATCCAATAAGCTCTTTAAATCCTCAAATTAAAATTACCAATCCACACTCATTCCCATTTAAGTATTAATCCATTATTCTCAAATCCCTCTTTGTCCTCACCTATCTCAAATCCCCATCCCCACAAGTCTCTATGCTATCCACACCCCTCCAATCCTGGCTTCTTGAGCATTCCCAATTTTAATTGTTCGACCATATAAGTTGCCAAAGCCCTAAAGTTTAGGAATTATTTCTCCAGACCACTTTCCACCTTCAAGATGCTCCCCAAAACCTACCTACCTCTTTCTTTTACCAAGATTTTCATCACCTACTTGAAGCTGACTTCAACAAGTGTTAAATTTTGCTTTACAAGAGGAAGGTGAAGCAAGAGATCATTTTTACTGTTAAGTGTTCTACCAGTTGTTGTTGAATAAAGATTTATTTCATCACAGCTATCCACTGTAACAAAGAAATTCATTTTTTTAAATTTTACATCATCCACCCAAATCCAAATTAAGTAGTAACATGTCCCAATGAAGACTTCTTTGAAGCACCATTTCTTGTTTCTGCCAGTTGTCTAACTTTTCAACCTCCATTTTGTAGCTAGCTTCTTTACTCATACTTTGTTCGTAATACAGTAATTTCATTAATCTCCCTCTCCCTCTTGATCTAAAATTTATGTAATTCCCCATAGCAGAAACCTTCCTGGGATAGAGTATGGCTATCTTGCACATTGCAATGATCCCGATAGCTTATAGCAATTAAAACCTTTCTCAGTTCTGAAGGTTACTGGACCCAAACCATTAGCTCTAATTTCTCTTTAACTTCAATTTCTCTGCAGTTCTTTTGCCAGTTTTGATCCTCCTCAAAAACAAGGTTCTGAACAAGAAATTATACTGGCATTGCTCCTTTCCTCAGTTTCAGAAGTAAATCTCTACCATTGTACTCAACAGTTGGAACACACATCACAAAAAAAGCAGTTAAATTACAGAGGCCATATTCAACCACACACCAATACAGCATATTTATATTCATAACCACTCCCCACCCCTCCAAGTGCCTAAATAAGTTTTTTTATTATTATCACTTAGCAGATCATGTAACCATATCAGTGAAAACAAAGATCGCACCTAAAGAAGTTCCTCAAATATTTTGGCCCAACATGAAAATTTCCCTTATTGGAAATGAGTTTATTCTAAGTCACTAATAATGAATTGATCGAGAAATTCAAGCGATAGCTGTAAAAATGGTTCAAACTAAGCAGTTACAAACAACAAAAAAGGTTATTTCAAAATTACAGAATTTATTTTTTTAAAAACAGCAGTCATATCTGGCCCTGCAGCTAGTCAGTAAGAGAAATTTGTATACATGTAAAATATTTTCGGATCTTTCCTGGTTGTTGGATTCTGAAGCACATAAAAACTCAACACATAGCTGTTTATTAAACAAACAGAGTTAAGCCATCACTTTACTATCAATGTTGTAATTTGCCTACAATTGCTTATTTTGTCAAATGGAAAAAAGGTATGTAGCTGCAATGTTACTAAATTCAAATTAAAAGCATAACCCATTTCTTCCCCTTCAGGAATCGCAATAGAATCTGTGCAAAATCATTCCACAACAGGGGGAAGGGAAGAACAGAAATGGCTAATTTTCACCACAGAATAAAAATACAGTCTCCAAAATAAAAGAAATTCTGCACACCAATATTAATAATTTACACCTTATGGAATTTACGTTCACATGATAGCAAATTACAAACTTGCTAAGGAAGAAATGAGACTTCAATCTCATGCACATACACCAGTACACACAAAGACATAGTAAATTCATTAAAGCTCCTGCAACTTTTTATAGTCTTTTTCATAATGCTAAACTGTGCTTAGCATAACATACTTGCACAATGCAACTGCTTAGGAAGTTTTTGACCAGTACTTTGCAATTAGAGATGGAAAGTTATTAGGCTACCTCTACAGTCATATTATTCAAAGTCAACTGAAATGCAAATTGTTTGAAAAAAAATCATCATTCTTAGGCGTGTATCACAAACAGCAGTCAGATGGATCTGGTCTGAACTTTTCAAACACACACTGATACATGTAAAAACCATTAATATTTTGGATCAAAAGGCATTGGGCCCAGCTCAATTTCAACGTTTGCCATTTGTCTTCCATTGGTACGGCCTGGCTTGTTCCATTTACGTTCTTTCTGGTGATATGTATGCTGGTGTTTCCTTTCATGCCTCTGGTATCTGGAGCTATCTGCATTTCTAGATGACTGCTTTCCGTACTGTTTGTATTTACCAGCATCGTAAAGCTGACTGTAAGATTAAAAGGAAGTTAATTATTGATTTTTTCAGTGCAATAACAGATGTTACTTGTAATGACTTATCAATGCCTGTGTTTAATTCTGTATTAGCATTTCTGCAGCAGATAGTTGAAGTGCTTTCAGTACTTTCCAAACAGCAATATCCTCCTGTATTTGTAAAGCAGCAGATGAGCACATTCAAAAGGTACTTTTGACATTTTTGGACTGAAGTATAGACAAACGAGGAATATGACTGTCCAATGCAGTAGCATTTGAAGGGATATTTTAGCACCCAATCACCGGAAAATATGAAGATGGATCTTGAGCAAAAGATACCAAAAGTAGGAAATTACATTTTTCTTTCATCTTTTTTCTTTGGAAAGTTATTTCATTTATCAATATAAAAATTATAATCATAGGTATTTCATCTTTCTGGGTTGAATTGTTTTTCTCTCTAATAAGAAAGGTCCTACAGAACCTAACTCTTGTATTTATATGGACTCTTTCGGGAACATGCTTCACTGAAAATTCACCCAAATCACCCAAAATTCCATTCTAGTAGTCATAGATTGGCAAAAGAGATTTTGTTAATTAGAGCTTCTGAGAGTTAGAGAGGCAAGTCCAAAATAGTCTATGATGATAGATCAGTCAGCAAACAATGCACAGTTTACTGAAGCCAAAGGAGTGTGGGTAGTGCACAAAACCATGTTCACAGCTGACAGATGCTATAGTTGGGGCTCCAACCAGAGTCAACATTCCAGTATCATACAATCATGTAAACATTATGATATGAAGATCTGATTGCAGACCCTGATCTGCCATCAGTACCCTGTCTAAATACGCAGTTTTGGTCTCAATCTTGGCACATTCAATACTCAGTAGCTGCCTCAAACCAGTTAATGCTTTCACATCTATTACTTACTGACCACTTCAATTCTCAGGACACTAACTTGTGGGTATGTTTCTTGCCTGCTGCCCCACCAACCCTTGCATCAGTTATTTTGTTCATGAGGATAATATTTTATGACGACATTTGCAGTCTTGTCCAATTTCCAACTTTATCAATACTTTGGTCCTGATTTCTTGTTTGATTCTCTCCTCTTCTGCTGCCTCTTCAAATTCAACAAATGCATCTCCAAACTCAACCAACCAATCTCTAACTGGAAAAGAATAACAAAGGGAACACATATGGCATCTGACAGACTCTCAGTGCAGGAAGAATGGCGCCAAGATCAAATCTCAACCACAGCTAAGAGCGATTACAGGTAGTTCTTCTATAGCATGATGGTTGCATTCTTGTGCAATCCTGCATTATAGAAAAATTGCACTTTAACTACTGTTTCTAAAGTGTTGGTGATGTAATCGCATTACAGCCAACACGTTTTAAACATTTGCACTTTAGAAACAGTGACCCAAATTTGTCAATCGTGTTACAGCCAATTCACATTAATGAAACACTCACTATAACAGAATGACCTGTATACCAAATCTTGCAGGCATTTAGAGGTGTTCCAAAAATATACAACTGACATTAACCACTCCAATGTGGCAAACTATAATAAACATTGTGCGCACACTCATCTGTAACCTTAGTTACAGACTGACCCGCAATTCTAGACCACAACCCGCAAAGATAATGAGATTGACGGTCCTGTACCATCAACAGAATAGTCCCAGGACCACGGTCAGTAGGACAGCCCCGGGACTACAATCAAATTAGTCTCAGATGTCTGGTCACCCCATCAGTTGGATTTTTACATCTATTGCTCACCATACCACTGGACAATGGACCTCCCCCAAGCTTTTAAATCAGAGCCCACAAGTCTGCTTTCCAGTGACCAACAAAATCCTTACACAGCTTAAATTGTGCTGAATATAAATGATGCATTTCAAGTAGTTCTCTTTGAAAGTTCAAAATTCAAAAGCTCAACGAAAAGTTTTATTTCAGCCGACATCATTCTGATCATGGAGCCATTCTTCTCTTGCTGCTATGCCTCAGCGAAACAATGGGTAGCTGCCTTCTGTGTACAGCAAGGATCTGCACAGACTAGCATATGAAGTACCTCAAATTTGAGAACATGAAAATCCAGTACAATGCACCAGGCTTCCTCATCTGCTACTTAACCAGATTCTCATAAAACAAGGAAAAGCCACTGCAAAGCAAATACTCCCATCATCACTAGGGTAATTCTGCCATTGCTTTATCCCTTACCTCACAAAATACTGGTTCCCTGAAGAAATAAAACAGAGAACAGTATAGCACAGGAACAGGCCCTTTGGCCCACCATGTCTGTGCCAACCATGATGCCACTTGATTCCATCAGCCTGCAAACGTTGTCAGAGCAAAAATACATCTATTCGGAGCTGACTGATGTTTCTGGTTTGAACCTTGGTTGCCCAAGTTGCAAAGCATTTGTTTGCTGAATGTACAAATTATTGGTAGTGGCAAACAGAATTTACTTAAAATAATTCTTGAAGGACCATACATTACAAAATCAGAGATCCAGTGAATCAGAGCAAGATCTATTCTCGCACCTGCAGCTTGCCAACGAGCAAAGAAGAGTGGGAGACCGAGTACTCCTATTTGAATAAGTTTTTGTTTTGCAAAGGTTCCCTAGATTTATTCTTAAACTGTGATTTTTGCACTATAACCACTTTATTCATATATTGTAGAACCTCAAATACAACAGAAACAGTTGCATCAACAGTTAGGCAGCATAAATGGAGAGAGAAACCAAGTTAACAATTCAGGTCATCAAATAGACAGCAATCGGAATCATTGATGCTGTCTGATTTATTGAGAAAGAACTTTGAGATCAATGACAGTTTGAAGAAGGTCTTTAGCCTGAAACGTTAATTTTGTTTTGCTTCCTAGATGCTGCCTGACATTCGAAGCATCTTCCAGCATTTTCTGATTTTATTTCAGGAATCCAGCATCTGCAGCATTTTGCTTTTTGGAATTTCAAATTTATCACCTTGTCCAGTCACAGCCTTTTGAACCCAGAGGACAATAATTAATACAATTAAAATGATATACAATACAAAAACAAGAGTGACTAAAAGTAGGTCAGTACATAGAGTCCTGGTCGCCATGCTTTAGGAAAGATATGGCTAAACTAAAAAAGGGTGTAGAAAAGATTTACAAAGATTTTTCCTGGGATTGGAGGGATTGAGTTATAGGGAGAGGCTGGATAGGCTGGGAATTTTCCCCTGGAGCGTAAGAGATTGAGGGGTGATCTTAGAGGTTTATACGGTCATGAGGGGCATAGATAAGGTTAATGGCCAAGGTGTTTTCTCTAAGGTAGGGAAATTCAAAACTAGAGGGCACAGGTTTAAGGTGAGAGGGGAAAGATTTAAAAGGGATGTGAGGGGCAACTTTTTCCACACAGAGTGGTGCATATATGAAAGAAATTGCCAGAGAAAGTGGTAGATTCAGGTACAGATACAACAACATTTAAAAGACAATTTGACAAGTACATGAATAAAAAAAGAAGGACATGGGCCAAACAGAGGCAAATGGGACTAGTTTTTATTTTAAGAAATTTGGTCAGCATGGACGAATTGGACCAAAGGGTCTGTTTCATGCTGTAATGACTCTCTCAGAGGGAAAAAAAAACATAAAGGGCCCATCTGGTCTTCACTACCTTTGCTCTTGTGGTCCTCTGGCAGTATTCACTGAACAGTGATTAGGAGTGGAAACCCTCGCTGGCAATATCCAGGAGTTCTAAAATCATTTTCGGTGCTCCTCAAACTGCCTTTCCTAAGATCAGATAACTCAGCATACATGTCGGATTAAAAGTGTGAGTGAACCTGGGATCTACCTTGTCTGCATGAACCACTCAATCATGAGACAACTAACTGAGCCACTGGCATACCAATCAAACCTAGTAAACAGGCCTAATCTGCATTTTATCAGATCAAACATTTTTGCAAATCAGCAAACTTCAATCTGTCTGACCTCTTGGAAACTGTCCTGTGGATTATCAGAATTCATAAATGAATACTATTCAGTACATTTCTATTCAAGTATATCAAACCTTAAGTGGTACGCAACAGTTAACTACTGGAGTTAAATCCACATCAACTTTTTTTCACATTCTAATTGGCCAGAATTTAGTCAATTCCTGAAACAAAATACAAAAAGAGTTTCTAGAATAATGCTGACAATCCAGACTAAAAACTAATAAAAACTAATGAAGGGCTTTTGCCCGAAATGTCGATTTTCCTGCTCTTCGGATGCTGCCTGATTTGCTGTGCTTTTCCAGCACCACACTCTCGACTCTAATCTCGAGCATCTGCAGTCCTCACTTTCACCTAAAAATTAATGAATATCTTGGCTTAATTGTGCAATTAGAATTCTTCACTTCAAGTGAAAATAATTGTGCATGCCAGAAAAAAAAATCCAAATCCTCTACAGAAAAAAAAAAAATGGCAAGCTTGGTCAATATTTAATTAAAAAGAAACTTACCTTGGTCCAAATCGATTGAAATAATTGTCCCCAAAAAAGTGCCTATAAATATATTCATCTAGGTCATCAAAAGGATCAACTTTATCTTCTTGGTGTTCTGCAATATCTTCAAGGTAATCCTCAACATCATTGACAAAATCAGAGAACAACATTTGGTCATGTATAAAAAGGCCATTATGAAAGAATCGGTTTATAAATTTTTCCAGCTCACTCCAGCGTTGAAACTCAACTACCTCTTGTTGAAGATAATTATGTAGAAGCTTATGGAAATCTTCAACCTTGATGGGATCGAGGACTTTATTAAAGAGGCTCAGCGATTCTTGATGGGCACATTCAAATACACCAGAGCAACCCTTAGGGCTCCTATAGTGGATGTGTTTTCCAAAGTTGTCATGTTCACTTGTACTCCTTTCAAAATTGATAGGCTCCTTGGTGTACATTTTGTTGTGTTTCCTTGTATCACTGTACTGGTACTGCGCATGAGCGGTTTCTCTGGGTTTATACTGACAGGAATCTTTGCCTCCATGAACACCATGCTGGTTTACTCCACAAGGGTGGTCATGACGTTGCCAGAACCCTTGACGTTTAGGTTTTGCATCCTGTGCTTCTTCACGTCTCTTATTTTTGTGAAATAAATTTTTGGCTGAATTTTGGAAATGTCGGAATGTGGATTTAACAGAATCAGAGAACTTTTTAAGGTTTTCTTTTACAGCTTCCTTTGCCAATTTAATTTTTTCTTTATGATGACGCACAAACTCTTTAGTTGAGTTTTTCACAGCATCAAAACCATTCTTAACAGATCTCATAAAACTTTCTTTCGGTTGGTGCTTTTTACCACGAGTACCATAAAACCCCTGATTTGGCTTCCTGTCTGGCTTCTTTGAATTTTTCTTAAATTCAGGATCATCCTTTTCTTCTTTAGCTTCAACATAAAGTCTCTCCCACAAGTCAGAGCGTTGCTGCTCAAAATCCAATTTCTTTTCCAGTTCTGCAAGTCTAGACTGCAAATTCTCTGTATCTTTACCTTCTTGTTCTGAATTAGCAGAGGACTGAAGATGACTCAAAGATTCCAGCTCCTTACGCAGAGCATCAGTAATTTCTCTTTCCTTGTCTAATTCCTTTCTTAATATCTGAGCCTCATTCACAAGGTTTCCCTTCTGTTGAAGAAAATTCTGTATCTGTTGCTTTTCTTCTTCCAGGTGATCCTTCAGCTTCTGATTTTCAGTGATGATTATCTCAGCATCTACTCCCTTTCCTTCTAATGTTCTAATTTGTTCTCTCAGCTTCCGAAGCTCATTCTGGAGCAAGGATAGTGCTTTCTCTTCATGCTCCAGAGATTCCTTCATACGCTGGTTTTCTTGAGCAAGTATTTGGTGACGTGACTCAACAGAAAGCTTCTCATCCACAGTCTGTTTCAAGCGTATTTCCAAGTTTTCTCCCTGTGACTAAACAACCAAAAGGAGAAAACTGTTAAATGTACATACATGAAGGTAATCCATAATAGTTTACAAAATAATTTTACAACTGTACAATTCTTACCCAAATTGATTTTTCAAAAAAATTGTTAAATATGGAGGAGGCAGCATATTAGCGTGAACACAAGATGGTGGTATTTATGAGTACTATGTACTCGAACTTTAAAATATTTTCATTTAATAATATAAACTCTCAGCAAACAGCCATTCTATAGTTAACCAGCAATCATTTAGCAAAGAATATTTGCTGGAAACCAAAATATTTTGAATCCTTGATGCAGATGAGAAAGCACATCTTAAGATTTATCTAAGCTCTTTCCTCACAAAAACTCCTATGTAGCAGCTTCATGTTGAAAAAATACAACTTCCAGTTCTGCTGAAAACTTATCACCAATTAAGGGCTCCATGTGCCAAGCCTGAGTTTTGGCTGTCAAATGGAACACTATTTAAAAGTGTAGCAACCACAAATAAATTATCTCGCCTCAGAGAACGGAGAACAGATTGATTTGATTTGGTGAGTTCCAGTGGGTGGATCAAGTATCTGTGTACTCATAGCTGCACATGTTATAATATAATCACTTTTTCATTATAAATGACACTGATTTGCAAATTTCTCCAAAAATAAACCTTGCCTTTGTTCTCCAAAACTAAACGCCTGGTTTCATTATACTATTATTAAAGTTAAAATGTTCTCTAGATTAAACAAAAATGACAAAAATAACAATTTTACTAATATGTAGTAACCTTCATAAGCATAGCAATTTTCATTTTACATTGGTGTAGATGTGAGTGAAACAGACAATGTCAAACCAGATAAGTCTGTTAGACAAATGTTGCATACAGATTGTGGAGGCTCAGGAAATGACTGAATAATCTAGTCTTCACAGAAAACTGCAGTCAAACTCTATATTCAGTATGCTTCAGGATTCTTAAATAAAAAAAACATAAGCAGACACTAAAAAGGTATAGGCAAAGAGGATGAATGATATTTTACTCCACAGTAAACTTGTATCGAATTTTGTGTTGCAAAAACAAATCTTAAACCACAACTTCCAAATAAACCTGGTGGACTATAACCTGGTGTTGTGAGATGTTTTAACTTAAATTACAACTGTCTCTAAAGTATAGATAAGGGAGCAAATAAAGATCAATTGGGTATATATTCTGAGGATTTAGAAGAAGGATACAAATGTCATCTGATTATTCATAAAAAGGTGCAACCACCATCTTCTCCAGGGCAACTAGGGATGGGCAATAAACGCTGGCCAGCTAGCGATATCCATATCCCATGAGTGAATAAGATATGAAAATATACTTCTTGTAATAGATAAGATACCCAAGAATAAGATATACTGGATTATCCTTCGCTTACAAATCATAGATGTGAAGAAGCAATTACATGGATTTAAAAGCAATAGTGTACAGTTTGCCAGAGTTCTTTAAGAATTGATTAAATAATGATTGGCATTCATAATGGACTGGATTTGCTGGTCAGTGAAAACACAAACTAAAGATATTAAATTATTAATTTTAATTAAATCTTACTGACATTGAAAATAAATGATTGAGACATACCCACAAGAAACTAAAATATCATAAATTTAAAGAAAAACTTTAAAAAAGTGTGACTTTTTATCATAATGGAGAAATTCAATATTCCATAGACATAACATTTTTTTTTTCAGGGCCTTAGAGGTTTTCAAGCAATAAATAAAAGTTTGATACTTCATTTTTAAAAAAGTAAATAATATTATAAGCAGGCCACGGTATTGTCAAATCAGTGATTTCTACTCAATTGCAATGTGGGGATGTCATCTTCAACACCACACACCCCTTGTGGAGAAGCATAGAACAACTGTCAGCAACTTCCACTGCCTCCAGTTACAAAGGAGTAATGATGATAAACACCGACACTTCTGGTGTCTTTCCTGTCACAGAATCCAGGCCAGTATACATGTTTCAAAAGGTATTAGATAAAACTGTACAGGTGAAAATTCAACTGTTTCTCAAAGGAAATGATAAACTCGTTATCTGGATTCAAACTAGCTCGAGTCAGATTTAAAAAAAAAGAGAAGGTAGTGATAAATCATTGGGGAAAAGACACTATCGAGATAGCAGTAAACAATGGTGTCCACATGGATTTGTGCAAAGGCACTTGCTGACTACACTATTTCTGAATGTCTGAAAAGAGAAGCACCTGCAATAAAATAACCTTTTCTGATATTTCCTACCTGAATAACACATGTGCAAAATATAAAAGGGAAAAGTTCAAAAGTTATAAAACAATTAAGATGAACTAGACTACAAAGCAGGTAAGTAAATTTGAGGTGATAAATTTGCCATAGAGATTGTGTTTACAATAAAGAATCCTTTAAAGAAAAAAAAACAGAAAAGGGGAAAATATCATGATGTAACAAGTAATCATTCAAGAAATTTCTTGTCTGTACAAATTTTGTCTCTACACAAAATACTTTTAAAAATCCATCAAGACATTTGACTACAAGTCTGTTTCCATGCTGTACATCTCTATGACTCTAAATCAAGAAAAGTTATTTCAACCTTGTACTGTCAACAGAGAAGCTATGTGCTATTCTGGCACCCTACCTTCAAAAATACATTGAGTCGTTGAAGAGGATTCAAAGAACAGCAACAAAAGTGATTGCAGGATTCAGTACTTCAAGGCACAGCTAAATTGAGATAGCCTGCGAATTCCCCTCCAAGTCACACACCATTCAGAACTGGAAATACTACATTATGTCGTTTCATTACTATTGCCAAGTTAAAAATTGCAGAGCTCAATATCACTTTCTCAGGGGTAATTAGGGCTGGCAATATATGCTGATGTGCACATCTCATGAACAAATTTTTAAGAAAGGAAAGGGCAAATCTTTCACGTGTTGTGAGGCACAGATTATGTACATCTGAACTGGCTATTGGATTTTGACTGCTGATCTAGAAAACAGATTTAAAAATAAGAAAAGTAACAAGTCACATTAAAAACTACAGAGTTAAGTAACTCCCTCATCCCCAAAGAGAGAGAGAGAGAGAGAGATGTAGGACAGGCACAAAGTAAAAGCAGTTGAGGCCAAGACAATTATCTGCTAATTGGGTTAGGTGTGCAGCTTTTGAAAATGAGATTGATGGCAGCTGTTTTGAAAGGCAGGAGAATAATACTCAATCACTCACAACATTAGAAAAAGGGAGCTGAGCGGCTAGCATTTAGAGGAAATGGGGTCAAGGGTTTTGTTAGCAAATGGAGTGTGGTAAGCCACGAGAGGCAATAGGATAGAAAAGACAAAGTTGCGTAATTAGGGACAGAGTATTGGAGAGAACAGGGAAGGAGTAACAGACGCAGCTAAATAGGCAGTCTCAGTGTTAGTAACAAAATAAGATAACGAGTTCCTTATACTTGCTGGAGGGGAGGGTGAAAAAAGGAGGAAGGTTTAAGGAGATGGTTAGTAGCAGAAAAAAGAAGCCATGGTTATTAATTTTCCTCTTCAACTTGACCCTGGACAATGAACAGCTTTGTGGATAAGAGGGATGTCCTTATTAAGAGTGAGGTATTTAATTTGGCCCTGCCATATCTGGTGATGGATAAGATGGTGGCTAGTTATGTCAGGGTAATTAAAATGAATGAAAAATAGTAAAGTATTACAGATCAAGTATCCTTTGTCTGCAGGTTTGAAACAGAAAAGACCTGAAAAAACTGAAGGTCTTGTCAAAAGGGGACCCCAACAGACCTGTAGAAGCAACAAGTTTAGAAAAAAAAACTTTGTTTGACCCAAATGGACCTAAAAGCAAAGATTACTTTTCCAAAAACCCAAACTCAGTACATATACGGGTCTGTTCAGGATATTTGATCAAATCTTCAATTTTAGATCCACTGAGGCCTAGTGAAGATTTTTTTTCCCTAAGGGGCCTGAACAGACTTGTGGTAAATGCAGCAACAAATGGCGACAAAGAATAATAAGTGCATAGATATCGAAAAGCACATTTACAGATATCATCAGCATTTTTAATAAAGATAATGTGAACCCATTCCCAACAGAATAGATACGAGTTCAAGAGTTAGATAAGTATTTTGCTTTTGGCTGCGAGATGATTAGTGAAAGATCTTAGAGTGTAACGTAAATGTTACTGAAAAAAAAAACAAGAGTATCCTTCATCTGAAAAACAACTGACCCCAAGGTTTTAGATAAAGGATTCCCAACCTGTATCAAGGACAATGGCATCATAAGCTATCTAAAAGGATAAGTTAAGCAACTTAAACATTGCTGAATCATTGTGCAAAGGCAGTCAAGGCTATGCAGTTGAGAAACTGAGAATAGAGTAGTAAGCAAATTTAGGGAAATGTTTTTCTAGTGATTCACATCTTTATTTTTTTTTGTACGTAAGGGGGTGTGGGAGAAGCGATACCAAGTAGTGATCAGAAATAGCCTCATCTGTGATTACAACTATAAGAGTAGAGGTCACAAGACATAGCAAGATTCAGGGCAAGTAGGGGTAGCAGGGGGTACTTGGGGACAGTTATAGGAAACAGGATGACAGATAAAAAGGAGATAATTTGAGGTGGATAGTGAAATCACTCAAGTTGGACTCCCAAATCAGAGAGACAAGGAGGGTAGATATTGCAAAGAAATTTAGGATGCAGCATATGACGAGGATCTTAAGAGTGTCAAGGGGAGTGGAACTTGCAAAGATACTCAAAGGAGAAGACATGGGGAGTACACAAAGAAACATGATTTGGTCATAAGACCCTCAATAGCACCACAGCAAATCGAAAGGTGATAGAAATTATAGCCTGGTAGTTAAGTAAACATGCTTAACATTAGAAATTTATTGTTGATCAAGAAGCATTTGAAAATAAATGCTAAAATCTAAAACCTTATGATCAACATAAGGACCAAGAAATGTAAGCAGCGATTAATTAAAAAAACTCTTCTCTGCCAAAGAATAAAAACACAAACCTCATAGTTTAATGCCTATTCTAAAAGCAAAATAATGGCTCACCTTCAGCAATGTACAGTTCAAGTCAGGTATCTTACTTAGTGCGAGTTTAGATAATATTGAACAGACTCAAATCAGGCTATGGGACTAAGTCATTTAGACCCTCAAACTGTTCTACCATTCATTAGATCATAGCTGCTAGGCAATCTAACTCCACATGGGTCTTTGTCTCTTGTGTTTCATACTTTTGGCTAAAACTAATCTATCAGTTGCAGTTTCAAAATCAGCAACTAATCAAGCATCAATCGGCATTTTCAGATATGTTTCAAAGTTTTACCACTTTTTGCGCGAAGAAGCAATTTCTCACCTGAAAAGCCTGACTCTCATTACTAGACAATGCTCCAGTCCCATGTGCCCCAACTAGTAGAAATTATTTATTCTAATCTGCCCTCGCAGCATCTTTCTATATCTTGCAAACTTCAATTATATCATCCCATAATCTTCTGAATTGCAGGGAATACAACCCTGATTTATCTACCTTCGCATAGTTTAACAGTTAGAGTCCAGGTACTATTTTGATATAAATCTCTGCTCTATTTCATTCTTGAATATTCATAGTATTATTTTACTATGGAACATTAAAAACATTTTCATTGAACTTCATTTTGAATTAATTTTATTTGCTCCAATTCTCCCAAGAACAACATTTGTGTAAGCTCTGAAGTAAGCATGTGAAAACTTTAATAACTACCCTACATATCTGAATACTATCCTGGATACACCGGAATCATTACAAACTATTATGATTGCGAATAAGTCTTAGAAACCAAGACTACCACTCCCCAACAATCTCATCTACGGTACTGTGAAAGCAAGCAGAGCAGGTACCACATCATTACAAAGAAAGGTGAATAGGAGATTCCATTCATTCTATCCAAATATCAGGTTGCAAAGGAAACAATTTTTTTTCCAAATCTACCCTTTAAGAGTTCCCTTTAATTTGCCAATTCCCTGTCATTGGTACAAAAGCTTTAAAACTGACTTACTGGCAGTAAAGTCTCAATTTACACACGGTACTTTCAAATGCATTCACTTACTGGACAACTGCACATCAGTACTGCCCCTTAAGCATCTGGCACTCATCAAGATGGCCAACTACAAAATGCTACACTGCATTTTACTAAGGGAAACAAACTGTGAATGTGTTTGTGCACATATATAGATAAAATAAACCACATTCCATGCAAAATACAATCAACAAAGACTGAACTGAGACACCATGGAGCAGAGAGAATGAGGCAATTGTGCAAATAAAAATGTTTCGCAAGCCACCTAGATGAGCTAATAAGTGAGAGCTGGGAGGGCAGAGGAAGAGATAAAAGGACAAGAGAACATTAATTGCAGTTTTCTGGAATCATGTGTTTATTTAAGCTTAGTTTTTGTTCTAGATTTTGCAGGTTGTCTGGCAAAGTTTGTGGGCTTGTTTCTGGATGTCTTCAGCTTGACATTATTAGCTCTTTTCTGTGACTTTTTCATTTGATTGTGGGAGCTTTTTATAATGGATGTTGCCCTTTTTTTCTTTGAATATTGCAAATTTCTTTCTACTTGTTTTGCCAAGTATTGTGAGCCCTTCCCTTTCTTTTTAGCAGACATTGTTGGCTCCTTTCTGGGTTTCTTTGGGAAAACATGGGCTTCTTTGAAAGTTATGGGTTGTTTTCTCTTTGAGTGTTGTTGGCTTTTACCTACTTTAGTTTGGATACTGGAGGCTTTGTTCTGCATTTCACAGTGAACTTGATTACATATTTGTTTATGATAAGCACGGTCTGCTGTTTTCCGGGTGTCTTTGGGTAGACATGGGTTTTTCTTACTATTAGGCTGTTTTCTCTTTTTATGGTATATGGTGCAGGATTTTTTATGTAATTTGGATTGAGTATTGTAGGCTCTCTGATTAGTATTGTGGGTGTTTTTCGTAGGGGATTTTTGGAAGACTTTCCTGTCTTTTCCATTTTTGTGAAGACTCTTTTTTGAGAGCTTATTTTGGAGACCCTTGCCAGATTTTATGGCATACTTGGAGCATGCTCTTCCTTTTCTGGCAAATTTTGAAGGTCCTTTTCTGCTTTTTTGAGGAGTACTGTGGGTTCTTTGGAAACACTGGTGGACGCTCTGCACTCGTTTCTTTTTATTGTGGCAGGTATTATTGGTTCTTTCCTTCTTAGGAAAACTTGTAACCTTTCTTCTGGATATTTTCTGGTGCACTTTATGAATCTGTTTTCTGTTTTTGTGGAACTGACTCTGTCCTAGATTGATTTCCCACAGTTCTGGATGCCAGAATTCCAGTCTGCCCTTATTATCTCTCTTCCTTAAAAATTTCCCCTTGGCTAAAAGTCCCCCATCTAAATACTGTGGGTCCCCCCTCCCATGTTTCCTTTTCCACTCCTGTGGTTTCATGGTTGTATTGCTTTCTCTCTCTGTTCCCAAGTCTTTTTTCTGATTCCACAGTTGGAATTGTTGGTGGTGTCCTGGACTCGAATTCCTCTGGAAACATACAACCTGCGAAATCAGGCCAATTTTAAGAAAAAGAAAACAAAAACAGAGGAGGGTAAGGAAGTTTAACTTTTAAAAGTTTCAGATACAAAATTACAACTTGCACCAACCCTCCCTCCAACGAAAAGGCAGTTGGCAAACGTACAAAAAGGTTGCCCTGTAACATTAACGTGCGGTGAATGCCCTCGAAAAGCTGTGGGTCAGATTTCTGCCATAGGGACTTCCATCCTTGATAGCTGGCTGGCATCTCTTGCTGCCCAGCAGTGCCAGAATTTACAACGAGGCACTAGTAGAACTACAAGCAACTCCATAGAGCATGTAGTGGTAACTGGACACAGGGGAATCCGGAGTGTTTTGGGTGAGTAGGGTGCATCTGTACACTTTATTTTGGGAGGGGGATTTGGACAGGGTGTAGACTTTGAAGGCCAGACAAAGAGTTGCAAAGGCAATGCATACAGGGTATCCTCTAAATGACATTCCCCAAAAACAGACTTCCTATTTTTAACTGCCTTCTGTTGCCCAGTGCATTATGACAATCAATGCTCTGGGCAACGGGAGGCAGTTGAAAATAGGAAGTTGTTTTTTTTAAGAGTATGTCATTTGGAGGATGCCCTGTATGCATTGCCTTTGCAACTCTGCCTGAAACAGTAGACTGTAGAAGTGGTCTCAACAGGCCTAAGGATATGTAAGAGAGTAGCACCCTACCCATACTGTATTATGGAGACCATTTCAAGGGTGGGCATGAAGGCAATGTCATACATTGCTGAAAACACACCCAGCAAGGAGTTGCAAAATCCAGTCTACTGCTTCAGTATCCGAACAATAACAGCATATAACTATATTTGTTTATGTTTTGATACTCGCAAGTTTTAGAGCTCAACAAATGAAGCAATCAGATAAAATATATTCAGATGTTACAAATCCAATCAGTCTGTAGTTTGAAGCACATTTACAAGATCATTTGTATTAATATTGAGAACAGTCACATAAATAACCAAGAATGGTCAAGTTACCTGAAGCTCAGCTTGTTTTTCTTTGAGCTGTTCGTTTTCTTTTTTCATCTTATCCATAAGCTTTGTCAGTGTAAGCAACATGTCCGGTTTTTCCTTTATGTCTTCCAAAAGTTCCTCAGTTCCAGCCTAATTTATAACATGGCAGCTATCAGAGAGTATATGACTGCTGCACCTACTATTTTCATATTTTTGTGTTAAATAATTGGCATTTTAAATGAATTATGATGGCTACTTTCCCCATCTTTAACCACCTAAGCTTCCCTTCTGAATGTGTTGACTGCTAATGTGATAGTTGTATGATACTGCTCGTCTCCGATTCCTTTAATTGGTCATTCCATACAAGTGAGGCTTAGCACCAATTATTAACAAAATAATTAATGCAAAAGGGTATTGCTGCTCATAATGATTCAATCTTCAAACATCTCCTGCTTGCCCTTCCAGCAGGGACTGGTGAACAGTGTACAAGTGGAAATTCCTGGCATTTCTTTTATTGTTCATGGGATGGGGGAAAATCAGTGGCAAAGTTAACTTTTATTGTCCATCCTTAATTGCCCTTGCACAAGGTGATAGTCAGTTACTTTCCCAAACCATTGTAGTCTGTGATGTAATTATACCCATAGTGATCTCAGAAAGAGAGTTCTAGGATTTTAACATATTTACAATGAAGGAATGGCAATTTATAGTTCCAAGTGAGGACGGTGTAGGGCTTGGAGAGGAACCTGCAGGTGGTGACATAGGGCATACAGCATAGAAACAGAGCCCTCAGTCCAAACAGTCCATGCCAACCATAATCCCAAACTAACCGAGTCCCACCTACCTCTGCTTGGCCCGTATCCTTCCAAACATTTCTTATTCACGTTCTTACACCAAAGTCTTTTAAATATTCTAACTGTACCAGCATCCACTACTTCCTTGGAAGTTGATTCAACACAAACCACTCTGGGTAAAGGTTGCTCCTCATGTCTTTAATTCTTTTCCTCTCATCTTAAAAATATGCCCCCTAGTCCTGAAATCCCCTATCCTAGGGAAAAGACATCTGTCATTCATCTCGTCTATACCCCTCATGATTTTATAAACCTCTTACCCTCCAGTGAAAAAAGGTCCCAGCCTATCCAACCTCTCTTTATAACTCAAACCCTCCATTCCCAGAACATCCTGGTAAATCTCTTCTGAATGCTCTCCAGCTCAATAATATCCTTCCTATAACACAGCAATCAGAACTGGACAGAGTACTCCAAAAGAGGCCTCACCAAAGTCCTGTACAACCTCAGCATAACATCCTAACTCAAAGTTCCGAGCAATGAAGGCGTGTGCTAAACGCCTTCTTAACCATCCTATCTGTATGATGCGAACTTCAAAGAATTATGGACCCAAAACCCTCTGTTTCTCTGTTCTACAACCTAACTACACAAGGCTCTACTTTTAATTGTACAAGACCTGCCCTTGTTTATTTTACCAAAATGCAATAACCTCGTGTTTATCTAAATTAAACTCCATCAGCCACTCTTCAACCCTTTGACCCAATTGATCGAGATCTCTTTGTAATCTTCGGTAACCTTCTTCACTGGCCACTATCCCGCAATCTTGTTGTCATCTGCAAACTTACTAACCATACTTCTATATTCTCATCCAAATCATTAATATAAATGACAAAAGTGGACCAAACACCAACCCATGGTCACAGCCCCCCAGTCTGAAAAACAACCCTCCACCATCTCGTTCTCTCTCTCTTTTCTGGCATTAAAACACATCATGTGTTCCGATGTCACCCTTGTTCTTCTAGGTGGTAAAGGTAGTGGGTTTGAAAGGTGCCAAAGAAGCCTTAGCAAATCGCTGCATCTTTCCCATAAAGTGGGGTACAGGACAAAAAGATTCCTACTGTTGCTTCATGGGATTAGTTCACTTAGAACAGCTAAGAGTTGAACCAAACGCCTGCCAGTCTTTATGACGCAGCTATTTACATGTTATTCATCAGTGAAGTCATTTTAACTCTAAAATGTTTAAGCTATGGAGGTTCAGTTCCCCAAAATTAAAATATCATTCACACAAAGATTGTGCAAGTTAATTTTAAAAACATCTAACTTTGTCATTCTTGCTAATTAGTGGTCATTAAGGATCACATTCTCAAACCTCTTGAGCACTGAGCAACATTGCAATGGAGGCACTAAGCAATGTTAAATAGTTCAAAACATTTTGGATTATTCAGTGCTCACTAAAAAGTCTCATGCATGAGCTACTACGTAATTACATTTTGTGTTGCTGTAAATCCTATCCAGCAGTATTGTGAAATAGATTGCTGTCAATCATTGCTGGATTACATTACGGTCAGTGACAAACATCAAAATTAATTGGGAATATCAGAAAATCTGTGGGATACTCCACTTGGTCTTCGCCAATATAGCAGATTGTGAGAAATACTAAAACAAATAGTAAAGAAACGTGCATTCTTTAGCATTTTTGGGACAGAAGCATATTGACTGACCACCCTCCCCTCCTTACTGGATAAATCTCCATTCAAGGGATGATTATAATTTTCACTGGCACAAATTAGAGTTATTTGACTTAAGAGTCAAATATTAGGGAAAGTCAAAAACATTCTGATAGTACTGATGGAATGATTGACAGGCATACTGGAATGTTATTTTGCTACTCTGTAGTTCAGCCAGCTGGACATATGAAGCATCAAGTCAGCTACACCATTGAACATACTGGTATGGCTGAAACCAGCAACTGTTTAAGTTGCGTGATCAGCTTGATACAATTGACAGAATGTATGTCTTCTTCTGAACAGAAAAATACCTTCAGAACCTGCAAAAAAGTTAAATTCCAAGGAGCAACTTTGTTCAGTTCATATTGTTCATGGAAAGTGGGACTTTGATTTTAAACCTGGAATCTGCAAAAATATTGTTGCTCCACTTGCTCATTCAATCAATATTCCTTGCTTTAGTCAGAGTGTTTTGACATTAATTGTTTTAGACTACTAGCCCAAAGAAAAAGCAAAAAACAGAGTTCCAGCACGAATTGAGCAAAAGTGCAGAAATGCCAGAATAAATTAACAAGAGCTGGGATAAATATTAACCAGGACAGTGGATAGGACAGAAGAGGACTGTGAAGATAACTAAACAAAGAGAAGTGACAGGTGAGATGGTCAGAGTGTAAAGAACAGAGAATGACCATAGTATCCATCAGAAAGAAGAGATTAAGATTGCGAGTAAGGTAGTTTGGAATGTAAAAACAGAGCAAGAGCTTTTCTGAGTATTTAAAAAGGAAAAATAAAACAAAGTGAGTGATTGTCTCTGGAGAGCAAGAATGGGGAGTTAATTGTAGATAACAGCAGATACAATGAAGTATTTTACTTCTGTCTTCACTATAAAAGGATACAAAAGTACATTCCAACAATAGCTATAAATTAGGAGGTAGAAGGGACAAAAGGCCATTGTGGAATTACTGTCACAAGGGAAATGGTACTAGGTAAACTGATGTAGTTGTGGGCTGACAAGTCTTTGGGTTCAGATCCTCAGGCCTGAAAAAACAGCTGCTAATGAGGTAATAGATGCATCGGCATTAATCTTCTAAAATTCCCTAGATTCAGGAAAGGTTCCATTAAACTGTGAAGGAGCAAATATAACACCTCTATTCAAACAGGCAAGAAACTATAGGTTAGTTAGCTTGAAACCTAAGGGGAGTAGGTGTTAAAATTGCTCATTACATAGATTTTAGCTATGCACTTAGAATAACGAGGTAATTAGGAGGTCAGTGTGATATTGTGAAAGGGAAATCATACTTCACCAATTTAATGTAATGTAGTTCTTGGAAGGACAAACATGCGCAATGAGTAAAGGGGAGAGTGCATAATCTCCAGAAGGCATTTAATAAAGTGGCAGGTGAAAGGTTATTGTGGAAAATAAAAGTTAGGGAGTAACATGCTATCATGAACAGAAGATTGACTGGCAGTAAACAGAGTATGGAGGGTGATTAGCAGGGTATGGAGACTACAGTGATCCAGGCTGGGGCCTCAATGTTTTACAACTTACATTACTGACTTATACAAGAGGAGCAAAGGCATGGTTATTAAATTCACAGATATCTGTTAGACAGGAAAGTATGTTGTGAAGATGATATGAGAAGGTTGCAGATAGTTAACGGATACTTTGAACAAATAGGTAAAAATGTGGTAGATGAAGTGAAAATGTTCAGTTGTTCACTTTGGCCAGAGTGTAAAAAGAAACAGCATTACTTAAACAGAGAATGATTGCAAAATTCCAAAGTGTAGACTGATTTAGGGTTCTTGTGCATGAGTCATAATAAGTTGTAATCAAAAAGACTAATGGGATGCTATCAATTATTATGAAAGGAACTGAACATAAAAGTTAGGACATTATGCTATTGATACACAGGGCATTGGTGAGACCACATCCCAAATACTTTGTATCTTTGGTCACCTCATCTCAAGGATGAATGAATTTGTTGTCTTGTGAGGACAAACTGGACTGGCTTCTACTGGAGTTAAGAAGAGTCGGGGTGATTTTATTAAAGTATATAAAGATCCCAAATGGTTTTGACAAGATGAATATAAAACAATTTTCCTCTTGTGGGTCAGTCCAGAAATCAGGGCACTGTTTTAAATTTAAGAGTTATCTTTACAGACAGAGATGAGAACTATTTTTCCTCAGAAGAGTGACAGACTTTAAAACACTCTGCCTCAGAAGATGGTGGAGACGAAATCATTGAATATTTTTTAAGACAGATATAGGTAGATTCCCGTTAAACAGAAGAATCAAATGTTATTTATTGGAAGATGCAAATTTGGAATTCAAAACTCAAATACATCAGCCATGATTTTACTGAATGATGGAATAGGCTCAAGAGGCAGAACAGTCTACTTCTATTCCTAGTTCATATGAACTTATGGGGGCAGTACAGTACAGTACCTACACTAACTGTGGATGAGTAGATGAGTAAGTTGGCTACACAGTCCAGATAGAAAGGAAAGATAGAAATAATAAAATAATGTAATACTCAAGACCAGGGAAAGAGTGTATCCACAGCCATGCACATTACTCCAAAGCAGCAAAAATTAAAGAAATTTCTTAGCAACTTTGGCCACAACTTTTCAATAGCTATGCTCATGAATCTTATCTCGATAACACATCAATGTTTTTCTGAAAATTGCGTAACAGCAAAAGCATGCAACAATGTGAAGCAATTTGGATTCTTATTACACAGTAAAACTAGAAACTGCACTGTGCTGAATGTTATTCTCGATTCAACCACCACTCTGTCACCAATCTGCTTCTATGTACACAGTACAAAACACTAAATCAACTAAAATATAATACTGAATAATTCACTGTTTGGAGATTTCATTGTACTGAAGATTTCATTTTTTTCAGTTGAAGTGAGGGTACACTTGAAGTTGAAGGTAGTATTAACACTGTGTAATGACTTAGGGCATTTACTTACTTGATCCTTTTGACACTGAAAAAGATCATCTTTAACATCATTCAATTCCTCTTCATGAATTTTCTTCACTATTTTTTGCTGTTCCTGAATTTGGGTCGTTCCTGCAATGAGTCAAAAGAAAACACACCATGGTACTATCAAAAAGACAGGCTTTTGGATTATCTTTTTATCATTGCATTGCTGACTGGTTATTTGAAAAATGAAATATTTGACATTCATAAGTAGCACATGCAAATAATGATAAGACTAATTTGTGAAATAAATGTAGCATGATTAGAACAAGTAAAAAGTGAAGGACAATTTTTTTCATATAAATCCAATGGTTGTTGTAGTTAGATGTAGTTTGTCCCGCCAGGTTTTAAATAACTGTACGAAAACATTCATTCACTCTCCTGTCTCCCCTTTAAATCCTAATAATGACTAACAACCTCCAAGTAAAACACAAATGTGCACAGAATGAAATAAATGAGGTATGTCTCATTTTAACAAATAATTATATGTGGATTTTGTGTTGTCATCTTTACACACTATACTAATTGCACAAAATAAACAATGATTCAGTAATAATGAAGCTACAAATTTATATTGCACTAAATTATGCTTGTGATTACCCACCTGCATTATCCAATTCTCCAGTTTGTGCCAAGTACAACACACATCTAGAATTCCATCACTGCCCCTCCTGCCACTGAGAGCTCATACCCAAGTTGCAACTTCCCCCATCTCATCTCCCTATTCTTTTGAGCACTGAATTTTAGTACATAGTTCTTAACATTGGCAGGCCTCTTCTTTTAAAAGGTTTATTAAAGCAACCAGTATGCATTTTAAAACATCCTTACTTTGCTTAAAGAGGCCTGGTTCTAAACATATGCTGTTTGTGAATTACTTTTGGAATATAGCAACAAGTATTAAATTTTAACAAAATCGATCAGAAAATGCAAGTGTCATCAATTTTTACAATGTATATCTTATTGCCCATATTTACTTAAAACACTTGCCTCAAGCAAGTATTTCCCATTAACTTGGAAAAAGTCAGGACTGCAGATGCTGGGGATCAGAGCTTAAAAATGTGTTGCTGGAAAAGCGCAGCAGGTCAGGCAGCATAAAGGAGAAGGAGAATCGACGTTTCGGGCACAAGTCCTACTTCAGGAATGAGGAGGGCGTGCCAAGCAGGCTAAGATAAAGGTAGGGAGGAGCGACTTGAGGGAGGGGCGTTGGGAATGCGATAGGTGGAAGGAAGTTAAGGTGAGGGTGATAGGCCAGAGAGGGGGTCGGGGCGGAGAGGTCGGGAAGAAGATTGCAGGTCAAGAAGGCGGTGCTGAGTCTGAGGCTTGGGACTGAGAAAAGGTGGGGGAGGGGAAATGAGGAAGCAGGAGAAATCTGTATTCATCCCTTGTGGTTGGAGGGTTCCTAGGCGGAAGAGGAGTCGCTCTTCCTCCAGGCGTTGTGTTGCCATGGTCTGATGATGGAGGAGACCAAGGACCTGCATGTCCTTGGCGGAGTGGGAGGGGGAATTAAAGTGTTCAGCCACGGGGCAGTTGGTTGGTTGGTGCGAGTGTCCCAGAGGTGTTCTCTGAAACATTCTGCAAGTAGGCGGCCTGTCTCCCCAATGTATAGGAGGCCACATCGGGTGCAGCGGATGCAGTAAATGATGTGTGTGGAGGTGCAGGTGAATTTCTGATGGATATTGAAGGATCCCTGGGGCCTTGGAGGGAAGTGAGGGGGGGAGGTGTGGGCGCAAGTTTGCATTAATGGCGGTTGCAGGGGAAGGTGCCGGAAGTGGAGGTTGGGTTGATGGGGGGGGTGTATCTGACAAGGGAGTCGCGGAGGGAGTGGTCTTTC
>NC_057745.1:20319257-20345244 GCF_004010195.1 Chiloscyllium plagiosum | reverse complement strand
CCTAGGAACCCTCCAACCACAAGGGATGAATACAGATTTCTCCTGCTTCCTCATTTCCCCTCCCCCACCTTTTCTCAGTCCCAAGCCTCAGACTCAGCACCGCCTTCTTGACCTGCAATCTTCTTCCCGACCTCTCCGCCCCGACCCCCTCTCTGGCCTATCACCCTCACCTTAACTTCCTTCCACCTATCACATTCCCAACGCCCCTCCCCCCTACCTTTTATCTTAGCCTGCTTGGCACACCCTCCTCATTCCTGAAGAAGGGCTTATGCCCGATTCTCCTTTCCCTTTAACTTGTACAGCTCCTCTAACTCATACTCGCAGCTGGAGGAAAATTATCCCTCAAGAATTCTTCTGTTAGCTCACTGCAAGACACATACGGGAGACGGGAGCAGCAAGATGTAAGTGACGGGGGGGCCATGAGGTTTAACATTTCCATCAGAAAAATTGCCCCAAAATTAATTTTATTGGTATTGATTTGAGAGGCACACTCTGGATTTAAACCTAACTGATCATAAGGATATGTGAGGACACCAGATGAGAACAAGATCAGGATTAGCTTGGTATTACCACTTGAAAAAGTTGGCAACGCTCACCATTCAAACTTATACATTAAAATTTGCTGTTTAGCACTGATAAGAAAAATCTTCTAGCTGAAGGAGGCCAAGGAGAAAAATGGGAGCATAATAAAACAGACACTGAACAATGGCTATGTAATTTCAGATCAATTAATTTGAGCCATATCAGATTAATGCTTCTTCCTCTTTTTTTTTATCACCCTGAAGTAACCAAGAAAAGTAACACTTGTTACTTTCTAACTAAATTATAATGACTTTCTTAAAAATAAGAAAGCTGCTCTCTCTCGAAATAATTTGGTAATACTATTTGGAGGCTATGCAAACCACAATCACTTGGCTTCTTACTAGCAGGCTAGACTAGACGACACTGTTGTAAAAAACTTATCTGGTGGAACAGGGATGCATGAATAGGTTAGCACATCAATACATTAACTTTACTCATGCTTTGTCTGATGGAAAAGAAGTGAACCCTCTGCTAATTTCAACTGTCCTATACTATAAATGAAATGTCCACCATCAAACTTCTAGTGAACATGGTCCATACGTCAGAAAATTCCCACAATTTTGCATATGTTATCGAAAAAAGTTAAACAAAACACAATGATGTTCACTTGCTGGTCTGTAGGCAACTGTATGAAAATTAAAGCATTTTACTGAGCTTCAGCATGATCAGGAAATGAATATAACTACACTACAAAGAGACACTCATCACCAAGGAGAAAATAAATGTGCAAGTAAGTGAAGGATCAAGTGCCAGAGTGTATGTATATATGAATGTACACTAATGTAGCATTCCAAGTGACAAATAATTCCCAAATATATTCTACACTGCTGAAATTCTAATTAAAGTATAAACTTAAAATATACATTTAAAGCAATGTTTTAAAAAAGTTTAATGGGGGCTATCAAGAGCAAGGATGGCCCTCTCATACTCCCCATTATTTCAAATGAGCTTCGTCTCACCCCTCTTCAGAGGCAACTGGCTGCCATCTTGAATGTCTCCTAAACAGGGATCAAGTATTAAATTTGCACGTTAGTCTCAACCCCAAATGAAATTTATTTCAACAGAGACTTGATATAATTTTTTTTCAACAACTATACATGCAAGTTCACAATCATCTGTGTGTACACACAGATGTTACTGTCTCAGTTCAATACAAAAAAAGACAACTGAAAGGGTAGCAAGCATGACCTCATTTACCACTACACAAACACAACTTCACATTGCATCCTTGCACAATGATCAAAGGTTTATTGCAGTGTCTGAACTCAGGTCAGTGCAGCTTTCAATTTTTAAACCACTCCTTGGTTTGGAAATCTTAAAACTTTGTGCAGGTTTGACTTACCACTTGTATGTCAATTTGTTTACTTTTCATTTCTATAATCAAGTCATAAAAATAAAAGGCCTATTTGACAACTCAGTTCTATTTGTGGGTCACAAAGTAACCAATTTTATAGTTTCAAATTGGCTTGAGTATTTGGATTTTGGTTATAATGAAGGAAGGACAAGAAAAAAGCAATAACAGTGCATCAAACTAAAAACAGAGTATATATGCAACAGTATGAAAAGTATACATAAAGTAAGTACTTACAGTGTGGAAACAGACCCTTCGGCCCAACAAGTCCACACCGACCCGCCGAAGCGCAACCCACCCAGACCCAATCCCCTACATTTACCCCTTTTCCTAACACTACGGGCAATTTAGCTTGGCCAATTCACCTGACCTGCTCATTTATGGACGGTGGGAAGAAACCAGAGCACACGGAGGAAACCAGAGCAGATACGGGGAGAATGTGCAAACTCCACACAGTTGCCCGAGGCGGGAATTGAACCCGGGTCTCTGGCGCTGTGAGGCAGCAGTGCAAACCACTGTGCCACCGTGCCGCCCACAAGCTGGTAAGAATGATGTAAAAGAGTTCTGTTTATAATCCAGTTAGTCAATTTGGACATTTGTCTTAATATAGCTGTCTTATTGTTTGTAGTACATGCATTGATTTACAATTGTAAAACAAGCAAAACTCCTTTGAATGTGTAGATTATTGAAATTTCAAAGATCTAACTAAAACCTGGATTATGTATGTCACTGTATGGTTATACAGTGGCATATTTATAAAACAATGTGCATAATAACTTCAAGCACAAAAATAGTGTAAATTCAAATACCAACTATTAACTCATCGTAATATTAGTCATATTTAGATTTTCCAATTTTGCTTTCAATTTAAGAATTAACAGTCAAATAAGCTCATTTTTTGAAGAAAACAATGCATTTTGAATTTATAGAACTTCACAGCTGCATTTCACTGAACATTCATGCAAACACTTCAAAGGAAAATATATGTTTCTACATCAGATACATTCAAATTGCAATAGAAAAATATTTGCATTTAATGCATGCTACAGGAAAAAAATTACAAATGTAATATTTGTAGTAATTAACTGATATAACATATATACATGCTTTAAGCAGAAAACTTTAAAAAATGTTAGGGGCATTTGATGCTGTGTGTAAACAGCCAACCAATATTAAACCAAACTTTACATGCTGCATACATTCCAGAATGCTTTCAAATACCAACTCAAATCCTATGTTCAGTATAAAATATCTTCAACTTGGCTACTGCAAGTGTTATCATCAGCTCCAGCACATGATTATGTTTATAACCTATTCAGCTGCTCGAAATAACTGTTGAAAAACGTGTCACCTAGTTATACATAGTACACTTTGAGGCACTGCTACCTGGTGCTCTGATGATTTGGAATGTAGGCCTGATCCACTTACTCTGTGCTGACTTGCTTTCAGTGAGTACAAGAAGATTGTCACTTCCATGTTGACAAGTAGGGGGCTGGAAGAACACAGCAAGCCAGGCAGCATCAGGAGGTGGAGAAGTCGACGTTTCGGGTATAGCCCTTCTTCAGGAATGGACATGGAGATAGGAAGAGCTGCAGATAAAGAAGGAGAGGGCGCGAAAGGGTTGTGGGTGGGGAAGGGGAATACAGGAGGTGGGTACGCCCTGTTTGGTCTATGGGAGGAATGAATTCAGTCGGTAGCCGGAAGGAAGGGTTGATTAGAGGATGGAAGGAAGGAAGCGGAGCTGGAAAGGGAGTCCAGGGATGGGTGGGAAGATTATTTGAAATTGCAGAACTCAATGTTGATTCCTCTGGGCTGTAGACTGTCCAGGCGGA
This sequence comes from Chiloscyllium plagiosum, assembly GCF_004010195.1. NCBI lineage: Eukaryota > Metazoa > Chordata > Chondrichthyes > Orectolobiformes > Hemiscylliidae > Chiloscyllium > Chiloscyllium plagiosum. The sequence goes on along the minus strand of NC_057745.1, from coordinate 20,341,479 downwards.
AGAGGTAGTGTTAGATTTTAGATTTAGATTTAGATTCCCTACAGTGTGGAAACAGGCCCTTCGGCCCAACAAGTCCACACTGACCCTCCGAAGAGCAACCCACACCCCTCTGACTAATGCACCTAATACTATGGGCAATTTAACATGGCCAATTCACCTGACCTGCACATCTTTGGACCGTGAGAGGAAATTGGAGCACCCGGAGGAAACCCACACAGACACGGGGAGAATGTGCAAACTCCACACAGACAGTTGCCCGTTGTTCCTCCATTTGCAGTCTGATTCACTGTGGCAATGAAGGAGACCCAGGAAGGACATATTGGAGAGGGAGTGGGAAGGGGAATCGAAATGGGCGGTACAAGGCGGTCAGGCTAGCCTTTATGGGCCCGACTGAGATGTTTGGCAAAATATTGCCTAAGTTTACATTTGATCTCACCGATTTAGAGAAGACCACATCGGTGCACTGGATACAGTAAATTAAGTTGGAGGAGAGGAAGATAAACCTCTGTTTCATGTGGAAGGACTGTTTGGGGCCCTAGATGGAGGTGAGGGAGGTGATGTAGAGCAGGGTGCAAGCTGAAAATATCATATCTTCGAAGACCATCACTAAAGAGGAAGAAAATCTGAGCATGCTTGTCCTCAATTAGGTGCTACATTCCTTGAAATCCAAAAGTAAGAGGAATTATGCATTGCTGCATTGCATATATTTAAACAACTGGAGTGTCACTGGTGATCATTTAATTTGAAATAAGTCAATCATTCTTATGAAACAAAAGAAAATCTAGCTTGACATTTAAAAGAAAAATCAGTAGGAGCACATTTGAGCAATAAAACTTGCAGCATCAAGACTCTTAATTACCACTCCAATGCATGTAAATTTGGTAAAATATTTCCAAACAATTCAAATAACTTTGGTTCTTGTACTCACTGCCTTTCTTACCTTCAAATTCACCTGAAAATACACAAAAAAGCTATCCATAAAGCCAAATATTTTAAGGGAACAATATATCTAAATGATCTATAAACCATCTGCATTTCAAGTAAAATATACAACATCTTTAGAAGATGCAACAGCTCAATCCACAAAATTATACAAATAGCAAATGAAACTTTTCCTTGTGCAATTCATGACCATCACAATTTTTTGAACAATATGCTTGACTATAACAGTCAGATTATACATGCTCATAATAAAAAGTGTCTCATTCCCTTCTTCTACTCTAAGTTAAAGCAAAAAATAAAAAGGAACTGGTTCTCAGAAACTGGAAGCAGTTAAGCATGGCATCACAATACCTAGTACAATGTCGCCAGCAACAACAACTATATTCTACCACCAGTACAGTACCACCAGTTCAACTCTATTATATGTACCTTTACAGTTAAACTTAGATAGTACTTTTCTGGAAAATTCTCAAGGTGGAAATTCCCAATAAAACTACAACTACTCAGAATTTGAAAGAAAATTCTCCTCCATCTTCTGGAATCCAACAATGACCAAGATGTTACAAACATTCTATTTATCCACCTACCTCGAACAAAGATAGCACTTCACAATATATTTATAAACCTGAATGTCGTTTATTATGTATTTGCTTTCTTTTATACTTTTGATGCTCCTTTTAGTTTGCAAAGCTCAGATACTTCTCAGATCGACAAGAAACTGGAAAGGCTACAGAATATTGTGCACAAGTTGTAGACTTGAAAAAGATTTGTCTAGTTTCAGTTGTTGATTCACAGTTAGTAAAATGGAAAAGTAGCCAAACTGGTATAACTACAAGACTGTACCATCGACAGTTACAGCACAGTTTGCTTCTCTAAATGAGTTGATCAACCACATATTCATCCCTCCTTCAACTCTAGCATCCATACTAGACTTTAGCTGTTTTTGCCCTAACTCTTTGTCATGCTGCAACTTCTCTCACTACTTTCAAAGCCTTCTTAAAATTTCCTTCTTCAATCTTTTCTTCTAAATTTCTAATTATAGCCAATTGTCCTCCTCCTTTTCTCTTTTCCCTTTCTGTGGAGCACTGTGGAACACTTACTAGAGCAAATATGTTATGTATACACATGAGCTGATTCTGTTAAACTTACCATAGAAGTGTCCAAATCCCATGCTGAAAGCAATAACCAGTGCAAGTAAAATGCATTTATTCAGAGTGGTATTGAAGCGATGCTGCTGCTGCTGCTGTTCACCATCCACCACATCCTCATCAGGTTTCTCCTCAGTTTCAGAAGACGACATAGTTTTTTTTCTAATACGCCGTCTTCGCAGTGTGGGGCTCGATTTACCACTGGTTTCATCACTACTTGATTCATCTCTGCTTTCTTCAATTGTGGACACTGAGAAAGATGTGACGAAGATTTTTTTAGGGCAATAGGCATCAACGCAATATTTTTTTCCTGATGTTAATATCAATTTATCACATGATGCAAAGGAATAATATATGAAGCTCTAAGAAGAAATAAAAGCTCTATTTCCAGATTTGCTGGCAGATTCCTATCCTAGCTCTTTGCTGACTATGAAGTATGAGGCAAGATCCTCAGAAATAGATTGGATGGTGTTGCCCTGTCCTTTATCCACAATGAAATACCCCTAGAAGGAAAAAGCTGCAGCTATTGTCCTAGCAGGAGAGAAGATTAACAGATGTTTAAAGTCATTAGGGGTCTTAGCAGAGTTATAGAGAGAAACTGCTCCCATTAACTGAAGGATCAAGAAGGTGATTAGCAAAAGAAGCACAGGAGACAGGAGAAAAAATCTTTAAGGGATCAAGTGGTTAGGATTGAGATTGCACAGAGGGTAAGGAGAGGAAGATTCTAATGAGATAGTCAAGAGAATTAGATAACCAATTGTCCAGAAGAAAGTAGGCTATGAGGAAAAAGGAAATGATGAGTGGACTGAGGTAAGTTGTTCATGTAGAAATCTCACAAGGGCTCAACAGGCTGAATAGCCCCCTTAAATATTAGAAATTTTTTATGATTCCACGATTGTACAACATTGGACACCTGAGCCACTTTCTTCCAAACTGAAGTCAGTTACACACAACAATGTCAAATACACAAGAAGGGATAACATTTATACTGGCCAATTCACTTTAAACTTAGATAAGCAAGGCAAACAAATTAGCACATCAGTGTTTTAAGCAATACATCTGTCAAGCTGGCCATGATAAAGAACATCCTTCCTTTCCCAGAACTTTTACACAATACTGAAGAGGAAAAAAATGTAACACAATTCAGTTCAGTTAAGAATTTACATTAGTAAGATCTTATCATTAGCAAGCTAGTTCAAGTCACTTTATCAGTTTAGGGTAATAGATATAAAGTAGTTTGGAGGAAGTGGGCAAAGGAAATGGTCAAAAAGGTAGGATTTTATGGAGCATTAAGGTTGATACCGAGATATCACAATGAATTAATAGTGTGCCTTCCAGAATGCAAGACATGACAGCAAATGTCTCTGCTGTGGTGGGAGGAAATATGCACATTTAGTTGGAATTCACAAGCTCAAATTAAGACTCTAAACTAGTAGATAAGACAAATTCACAGTTAGGTCCCTTCACAATGTCTTAACATTAATTAATTGGGGGTTTAACAAAGAAACAGCAATGATATGTAAACCAGAGTGGTGAACAAATTAAAAACAAACTGAAATGAGTGTGAGAATGAGAAATGATACAAATATTCAGGAAGCACAGATATATTTCTAGTACATACATAGCAAGTCTGAAAGCACAAAGAGGAACAGTCAACTATTTTAGCAGGGAGGAGGAGAAATTTCAAAGGGTTGCGTATCTTTGGAATTCTGCACTCCAGAGGCCTGTGAATGTTCAGTTGTTGAGACTGATAGATGTTTGAGCTCCAAGGGAATCAGGGATCAAGAAGGAAAATGGGGTTGAGGTCACGAATCAGCCTTGATCTTATTAAAACAGAAAACATGCTTGAGGATATGTATGACCTGTTCATTTTCTTATACATATCCAACAAATCTCATTTGAAAATGTAATCACTATTTCATATGACGTGGAGGTGCCGCTATTGAACTGGGTGGACAAAGTTAAAAATCACACAGCACCAAGTTGTAATCCGACAAGTTTATTTGGAAGTACAAGCTTTTTGCAGCGCTGCTCCTTCGTCAGGTAGCTAGTTTAGCAGGATCACTGAACACAGAAGTTATAGCCAAAGATCATAGTGTCATGCAACTGATGCGATATATTGAACAAACCTAGATTGCTGTTCAGTCTTTCATCTTTTAGAATGGGTTGCAGGTTTTGATTCATTAATATGTAAATCCAAGAACGCCTTTCAAGTCACATTGCCAAGTTAGGCTTGTACTTCCAAATAAACCTGTTCGATGGGATGGTGTTATGGGATTTTTAACACTATTACATAGGCATCCAAACAAACCAAGTCACATTGGCTTGAACACAAATAGAAATGGATAATTGTTTAAGTTTTGTTTCAAAAGAAAATCATAGCTTTTAAAATAAGACTTGTACCTCCAACTGTACCTTTAAACAAACTTGGGGCAAATAGTGGTCTTGGAAATACTTTCAAAGCTTTGGAGTTGTCAGAAAATCAATAACTGCTCTGCTGCAACATTTTATTTTATTATATAGTTTGGAGAAACATCCTTTTCATATTTTGCATGGAAACAAAATGAGCTACAAAAGCAAATGCTGAATGAGTACCGATAACTAAAGATGTTTAAAGGTTGAAATTAAGATACACTCCTGAAGCAATTATTGTAATGTTAGTGTGCATCCACGTTATTCCCAAGGATTGGCTGTGGACTGGTTGGAACATACTTTTCACTTGAACTCAATTGTCCCAATGATAAGATAAAATTCTCTTGCCTTTATTTGTTGTTTTTGCTTCCAAGCGAAATCACCTCAGCCAGTTCTGAACGGATTTTGTAGTTATGGGGTGGTATTTAATAGAGGCATCAGGTCTCACCCATTAACTGGAGAGTCGGCAAGCATTGCCTCATCAAAAGACAACCCACCAAATCAAGTGCCACTGAGGCACTTAACTGGACAAGAATGGGTCTTTCCTGGGTTCAAGGGCCTTGGCCCCACCCACCAAAATCTACTGTCCATCAGAGGTGAGCACCTCACCCCTGCATCAGGAAAGAGGCAATGGTTGCTGGCAGAATAGCACCCATTAAGGCCTAGTATCATTATGAAACACAGGCCACAAGTAGCTGATGTGGCTTGGTGGGGAGCGGGTGGATGGAAGAGCAGGAAAGTTAGGAAGATCACTCTCATCAGCTCTCCCTTTCCAATGTCAAGTTCTACAATTAAACACTAAGTCCATGACAACAAGGGACCCACCCTCCTAGAATTTCATAAACAAAACCTATTGGGTATGCTGTTCAAGCTTCCAGTGAGGTGAAAACCCGACCCACCACTAGGTGAATTCAAGTAGCAGCCGTATGAAGCCCTTAAGTTGGCATTGAGTAATCTATCAAGAGTCACAACTGACAGCAACCAGGGAAGATAGTTCTGGACCACTAAACTTACCACGTAAGAGGGTACTGACCACCACGGTCAATGACTGGGGACTATGTGCAGCAAACCCGACATAAATTAATTCTTGCTGAAAAGTAAAATCATTACTCTTCTGAACTTATGAGTTGGAATGACAATTGTTGGGCCCGTTCAGAAGTTATACCCTGCAACCAAATGGTATTACATTTACTCCTACTATACTTGTTCATTGTTTAAAAAAACCTTCCATTTCTAATATTTCCTATTCTGATGAATCCCATTCCCTGCATAACATGCTTTCTTACTCCATCATTCACAGTATACCTGAAAAATCATTTATAATTTTTGAACAGGCCAGTATAAACAAAATGTAAAGCAATTTGCAGGTTAAAATACCAAGCACTGGGCTCAGTTTAAAAAAGCAGCATAAACAACAGTCATATGAATCACTATTAGTCACCCTGCATAAGTAATGCCTACTGGTTCCAGTTTGATCACGCCACTTGGGAAAATCAAATTGCCAGACAGATGCTCTGTCAGCCATTCTTTCACATGTTCCAGAACCTTCCAAAACTACTTCTGCATACTTTATTTCAACCATTTTTGTTAAAAAAAAACCCACGTTCCTAAACTACAAGCCATACATCAATGGCATTTTTAAAAGGAGGATGTGTCATTTTTAAATATGAAATATTTGGGAAGACCACAAACCCCTTTACTTTAGAAGCTGAGAGATCATGACAGAAATATAGGGTTGAATTTAACCAAAAATTGTTTAAGTGCCAACTTTAGGAAGCTTCACAGAGCGTAACCTTCTGTGATTCCTGAGGTACTTTTTCCCAATCAACCCTGCATTTTTCACCTCATTAAGTAGCTACCACAAGTCCATGGCATCGCTCTCACAATTTTCCACTCAGCAGCAGCAAAATGCTCACTAGTGCTAGGAAGTTCCAATATTTATGCCAAGGGTGCCATATTTAAACCCCAGTGGCACACTATGTCAAACACTGAAGTAGACAACTGTGTCTGAACAGTGTAATGCAAGGACAAGTGTCAACATACAACAGGCTGGTGAGCTGCTATGGCCAGGTACCCACAGACTTGTATCAAGAATTGTCACTGACTATTTTCTCTCCACTGCCTGGGAAATAGCAACTTGCATATAAATAATAAAAGGTTAGGTCATTATAAGATGTCTATGCATACAAAAAAGGCCCCTCCTCAATTACTCGGGAAATTCTCATCTAGCCATTAAAAGCTTGGATGATTGTCACCATAGTTTCACAACTGACTTGCCACTGCCCATCAGTCAGAGCCTAGGAAAATTCAGCCCTTAGAGTCACAACTATAGTGCAACGCTAGACAAAAGTCATGTCAATCGGTAACCCTCAGACTTCTGAATGTAAACAGAAGTCTACCAACATAATTAGAGGACTCAAGACAAGAGGTGACTTGAGTGGCGACCTAGGAAAATAGAAGAAAAAAAACAAAAACCTGCATTGAGCTCAGCTGTGTGGGTGAAGGACAACAAGAATGTCACGCATATGGGGCTCATCAAACTTGGATATAGAGTTTTCAGGCATGTTGAAGAAGATAACAAGGGTGGGGTGTAGCATTATTTGCTAAAAAAAACAATTACAGCAGTGAGGAGGGGTGATATACTAAATGAAGCATAAGATGTGATCTGATGGGTTAAGCTCAGAAAAAGTGCAGCCACACTGCTAGACAAATACAGGAGACTCCATAATAGCAGAGAGTTAGAGGAAGCAAATTTCTGAGTGTAAAATCAAAAAAAGGCAATAATAGTTGGGGACTAATCAAAATCCTGGAATTCCCTCCCTAATGACATTGAGAGCCAACCTGCAGCACGTGGACTGCAGTGGTTCATGAAGGCAGCTCACCACCACCTTCTCAAGGGCAACTAGGGACTGACAATAAATGCTGGCCCAGTCAGCAACACCAGTGTCCTATAAGTGAATATTAAAAAAAAAAGTGAACTATCCAAAATATCAACTGGGATACAGACAGTGTGAAATTCTTGAATTACATTGAAGAGAACTTTTTAAACGAGCACATAAGCTCAGTAACAAGGGGGCACAATTCTAGATTTAGTCATTGGATATTAAGCTGGACAGGTGGATGAAATAGCAGTGGGTGAGTTAGTGATCAAAATACAATCTGATTTAGCATCATTAAGGAAAGTGACAAAGATAGAACATGAGTAAATAATGGTAAGACAAATCTTACAAAGCTGAGAGATGATATGGCAAAAGTGAACTGGATGCAGCTACTTAAAAAAAAAGTCAGTCAAAAATCACTGGGAGACATTCAAAACCTAGATTCTGTGTGCCCAAAGATAAAAGGATGGCACTGCCAAATCTAGAAGCAACTATCCAGAACCATTCAAGGACAAGATAAAGCAGAAAAATAGAGATTAAATAACAAAAAAGTCATACTTTAGGATGTTTGAAATGAATTTAGAAAGTGAAGTGAAAAATAAAATTAGGATAGAGAATGAAACATTTTTGAAAATATATTTCATGTAAAAAATAAAAATGTATTATCAATATTTTAGGAGCAAGAGCATGACTAAGGAAAGAGTTGTGCCTGTCAGCGATATATATCATAACTTGTGTGTAGATTCAGAAGCTGTTCACAGAATCACAGAAGATTATCATTCAGTCCATCGTGCCAGCACTTGCTCTTCAAATGACCATCATAACATGGTGCCAATCTCCTGCCTTTTCCCCAGACCCTTGCACACTATTTCTATCCAAATAATCATCCAATGTCCTCTTGAATGCCTCAATTGAATGTTCCTCCATTATATTTCCAAGTAGTGTATTCCATACACTAACTATTCACTATGTAAAAATATATTTTTCTCACATCACCCTTGCTTCTTTTGCACAGGAGCTATGTCAGAATGTTGCCTAGGATGGAGCATTTCACCTATGAAAATCAGCTAGAAAAGCTCAGATTATTTACTTTAAAACAGAGAAGGCTGAGGGGAACCTGATTGAGGTCTTTAAGATTATGTGGGGCATTGACAGAGTGGATAGAATGCAATGGTTTCGCCTGGTTGAAGATTCAATAACAAGGTGACATGATTTTCAAGTGAAGGTCAAGAGCTTTACAGGGGATTTGAGGAATTTTTTTTCCATCCAGGGTCTGTTGGGAATCTGGAATGCACTGCCTGGGAGGGCTGTAGATTGTAAATTTCATCCTTTAAAAAATATACAGATAAGCACTTGAAATATTATAACATTAAGGCTATGGGCCAACTGCTGGAAAGCGGCATTCGCGTACATAGGTCAATGCAGACTCGATAGGCTTAAGGACCTCTTCTGTGCTGCATGGCTCTCCAACTCGGACTTCACAAATGTACAAAGTTGGACAATCCGCAGTAAAGAAGGATCGTCCTATGAGCTAAGGTAAAGAAGACCGGAACTCTACTCTTTGGAGTTAAAGAAAAATGAGGGATCATATCTTAAAGGGCTTGACATGGTAAATATTTAAGGGACGTTCCTCTCATAGGACAATATAGGACCAGAGACAATCTAAGAATGAAAGGGTGCCAACTTAAAACTGAAATAAGGAGGAATTTCTTTTCTGAAGGTTGAGCATTTTTGAAACCTCCTGCCACAAAGCTATGAGAGCAGAGTCCTTGTGCATATTTAAGATTGAGATAGGTGGATTCTTGATCCATAATGGGATCACAGTTTACGGAGAAACGGCAACTCAGTCATGATCCTACTGAATGGCAGAGTGGGCTCGAACAGCTGAACTGCCTTCTCCTCATCCTATTTCTTATGATTTTACAGGATTATAAAGTAATTATGTTTTAGCCTCAATAGTTATGCAATATTCTAATAATTGAACAAAAACAAACAGTTGCTACTAATTATGAATTTCACACTTACTCCAAGATATCTACAACAGAGAAATAAATTACTGTGGTCAGAGACTGTTAGCTCATACAGAGTTAAACTCTAGCGACCAACGCTTACCAGTTTCTGGTGGAGCAAAGGTATACTGGCTGCTGGAAGACGAGCCTAGGTTCAATTCATCATAGTTTGTTTGCTCTTGTGCTGCAACTTCAGTTTCCTCCTGGACAGCCTGAAGATCTTCTACAGGTGGCGGTTCAAGGGTAACAATATCTGAATCATCACTAGTTGCACCAACAAAAGTACTGTCATCAGCCATTTTACCTTTTGCTGGCTAGAACAAGCAAACAGTAGTCTTTTGTTAAGTTTCCATTTAAAAAATCAGAATCAGCAATAACCTATTCCAGCAAATCAACTAAGCAGCATCTGACCATCTTACACTCTTGCCAGGTGTTTAAAAGTTACTTTGTTGGTACACTTCTGGTAGAATAATTTTAATTTACTTTTAATAGTTGGAATTACAAACATTTTGACTTCCAAGAGAGATCAATTAAAAAAAAGAGAAAAGAAATAGTAAATCAAAAACTAGTGATTAGGTGATATCAAGCTTATAAAATGTTGACTAAATGTAATAAATTCTGTCTTCCCCAACACCACTGAACTCAAGAGGAGATTGTACAATGTCTTGTGTTCAACACAGGATCCAGGAAGGTTTATGCAGAACAGTACATTTAGAGTTGAAATGGATGAAAGAGCAAGAGAGTGAAACAAATGCAACCACCCTATATACCACTCAAACTTTCTATGATAGAAAGTGAAGCCAATTAATATAAGGAGTGCGAGGACATATCTCAAAAAAGAATATGTTAAATTAGAAAAAAAAGCATGATTTTAAAACTTTACTTCAATTAACATTGGTCGAAACTTGAGATGTATAATGCAGTTCTGACAAAGCAGCTCCCAGGATTATTGGTCTTCTGATCCTCAGCCACAAAGTTGACTTTCATGACCGTGAGAGATTATGTTTAAGGTATTTTTACTGTTTCATATGCCAAATATTTTCTAAGTGTTTGTTGTTTAGACTATTCTCATAAAATGCACACATCATCACTTCAGTTAAAATCAGCTATGTACAGTTAGAGGCTGTGTGCTACACAGAAATGATAAATTCCTGCATACTAATTATTTAAAACAGTAACTGTTTTTAATCAGGGTTTTCATGATTCCATCACCTTTCCTCAATAGCTTTAGTGGCAATATTATGCAATTTGCTACACTTTCCACAGAAGCTGTGTGTTAACATCTGACTATTTAAATATTGTGCCTCTGTGTTCATAACAGAGAACAGATTCCAATGTACTCTCACCTCAGAGAATAATTCTTTTTCTGCTAACGTAACCGAGGTGGTAAGAGTTTCCATTGGTAGTTCTGGGTGCTCAGTTTCTTCTGCTGAAAAAAAAATTATGCAGTGCAAAAACACGTCAAGCTTTCATTAAATTTAAACCATACAACAAATTATTCAAAAATGAAAATTAAGAAGTTGCCACAGCGAAATCCCCAGGGACAAATTTCCTGGTTTACACAGGACTAGCTGCCGGGATTATTTACATTTCTCAGTAAAATATCACATTGCCGGATTTGCAGCAACCAAAGAACACAATGCAGAGTTTCCATTTAATAAAGTACACAATGTGCAAAAGAAGTTTTTTATTTCATAAATTTAAAGTTAAAATTATTCTAACAGATTACAAATTCAAATTTAATTATAATAGGCAAATATAGAAGCTGATTATATTCCATGATAGTGTATCATAGAAAATATTAAGAAATGAATTAAGTGATAATCAAAACACATCAAGTATCTATTGCAAGAATTTTATTCTACAGAAATTATGACTAATTCATATTAATAACAAAGTATTTTTCTATGCCCAAACAAGCTTAATTTTTTCATGTAACTAAATATACATTCCAAAATTAAAATGTCTCATAAATTATAGCTTGGAACAATTTTAGCAAATTCCTAAGAATCCACTTTTTTTTCAGCTAGCAGTTTGTAAGATACATAACTGGCTTACTCCTAACCAGAAGGAGACTCATTCAAAGCATAGCGACAAACATTTCACCTTATGAAACAATAATGTGCTTCTGCTTCACATGTTCAATATTTGGAAATTAGCATAGTGCAACACCTATTTGCCAGGAAAAACAACGGAAGTAGTTGAAATGTAAAGCTCTGACCAAACAAAACAGTAAAAATCCTTTGAAACAAAAGCACTTTCTCTCCTTAAATGCAACATTCAGATATTTAAATCAACCTGTTCAGAGGTGTTATTAAAAGGATTCGAAAGGGAATTGTGGAAGCTGGTATTTGTGCTAACCTACAGATTTACAGCAAAACCCTGGGAAGTCCCTAAAAGTCTTTTACTGCCTAATTCAACAAACAAATATCAGTCTGGGAAACATGGCAGACCAGAAACCAATGAAATATATTGTTTGATAGGTCACAAGAGAAAGCAAGAAAGAGGAGAAATGAACTTGCACTTTAGATTAGATTAGATTAGATTAGATTACTTACAGTGTGGAAACAGGCCCTTCGGCCCAACAAGTCCACACTGACCCGCCGAAGCGCAACCCACCCATTCCCCTACATTTACCCTCTTTTACCTAACACTATGGGCAATTTAGCATGGCCAATTCACCTGACCTGCACATCTTTGGACTGTGGGAGGAAACTGGAGCACCCGGAGGAAACCCACGCAGACACGGAGAGAATGTGCAAACTCCACATAGTCAGTCGCCTGAGTCGGGAATTGAACCGGGGTCTCTGGCGCTGTGAGGCAGCAGTGCTAACCACTGCTTAAATGACCTCATTGAGAACCATGGAACCTACTTCCTGTTCAATGAAACACTTTGAGTTGTAACTTGTAGTTACTGCCAGAAAATAGTGTTATAATCCCAGCTCATGTTTTTACTGGACAAGTCAGATGCTAGACTGAAATTTGACTTGATACATCATATGTTTTCTCAGTGGTCTTTAACGGAAGTACAAGCATGCAATGCAGATTTGGTTTTAACAACAAAACAGAAGTTTATTACTCACAAGAAATGAAAATTGAAATAGAACAAACCATGTTTAATGATTTCCAAACACACAGTAAAACTCAGTCCCATTAATCCCAAAAGCACTCCTTTTACAGTATTCACACCAGGGTGAATTCCCTCTATTAGATCTATAGTTTTTCATTTAACTGTCTCTTCATTGAGAATCTGACAGTTGTATGAAGACTCAGGAAGAGGCCAAGTTTAGACTTTCTCAGCTTCAAATAACACTTATGTTTTAACCACACACTTCTGGAATTTTAAAACCAAAACACCCTAACACTGCAGTGATCTATATCTTAATAGTTCTTAACTATCTCCATTCTTTAGAAGCAACTGTTTTACACATCCAGCTTCAGCAAGACTTCTGCAAAACTGCTAAAAATAAACTGAAAAAATTTTCTTCCCCAACACGGAGTTATTTCCCTGATCAAAAAGAAAACAAAAAAAAATCTTTGACCTTTTACACTGAACATCTAATGAACATTTACTCTATTCACTGAAAATCTCATAATATAAACAAAATCCCATTATACATCAGAAAATCACCTACAAAACCACCCACAAGTTGACGCATAAACATTTTTAGAGAGACTAACCAAAATCTACATGTCCCGAACAAAATCCAAACTCTAAAATACATAATGTTAAAACATAGAAAAACCACACACCATACATCACATGTTGAGAAGATTTTGATTTTTTTTCAAAAAGTAAAGGAATTATATCATGGGAAGTGGGCAAAGTAATTTGTTGCCCATCCCTATTTGGCCTTCAAATGGGAGATTTCAGAAGGCAGTTAACAGTCAAACACACTGCTGTCGGTCTGGAGTCACATGTAAGTCAGTCCAGGCAAAGACAGTGAATTTCCAGTGGGCTAAATGGGTTTTTACAATGATTTGATGATAGTTTCAAGGTCACAATTACGAGTGTTCAATTCCAAATTTATGAATTAAATTTAAATTTCACCAGATTTCACGCTGAGTTGTAAACCCACATCTCTAGAGTGCCACTAGTCAAGTGACATTATCACAATGCCACCATCTCCACTCATGTTAGCAAGGTCGGTTGATGAACAAATATTGACCAAAAGACCAGGAAAACTCCCCCATAACTGGATGGCTAAATTCATGTGATTTATTGATCAAGGTGTAAATTTCTCACACCTGGGAATGAAGGGCAAGGATAGCTGTGCTAATAAATAAACTTGCCAGCTCCAAGCTTTTGGGCAGAAAGTAAAAGAGGGAGCAAAAAAATAGTGGTTAGTGTCAAAGAGAAAAGAAACCACAGGTTCCTTGCAAGATACTAAAGCTAGATGCAGGAGGGAGGTGATCTTGTTACAATCCTTTTGGGGAATGTTAATGTTTAAAGAGAAATCCAAACACTCCATAATTAATTGACAGAACTAAGCCACATAACTCTACGTTTTTATACATAAAAGACTCACATGAAGCACGCATTGTTAACTGAAAACTATAGTTTTCTTAAAAAGAACTGCATCATCAACTCAGTTCTACCCGTTACTTTCCCTCCCGAACAGGAGTTCCACTCTCTTTTGAAATATTGAAAATTCATTCACTTCATTAAAGGTCAACAAAGGTATGTCACAGACCTCTGGAATTCACTCCAATTTACCTCCGTGTTGCTTGTAGTCTTGAGGGAAAAGTAGCTGAAAGCTTTGCTCCAGCTTGCAGCTAGTGCAATAAACCGACAGTGGTCCACAAGATTTAGAAGCGCTTGGCAGATACCAAGCTAGGTGGATTACATGTCAGAAAAATGCAAAACTCAATAAAAGGAAAGGACAAGGAGGGTCATGCTACCATAAAACCCTCTCCTCATCTAAAATCCATCTGGCTACAGCAGTCACATTTATTGGACTAAATTTTACAGGAACCAATCAACATAAATAAAAGTAAATAGTTGTTACATACACAATTTTTCTCAACCTAGAAATTAGAGGGAGTGAGCGAGAAGATTAAAGACTGTGCAGCTTGAGAGAAAAAAAATTAAGTTTGCACTGGAACATGCTGTTCCACTCAGCATAAATGTACACGAAAAGTCAAAAATATATACACTGTGTCACCAACTAATCCATCCACTTATAATTTTTAAATATTTAATTTTTTGCTAATAAAAATGTTTATATACTGAAATATACAAAAGTGAGAAATGAAATACCTCCTTCAAAACTTGTCTCACAAATGACAGTTCATTACACCGCAGTAAATCTGTTTTTTGCATATGTTTCAAATTAATTCCATTACCCCAAAAGGGACAGAAAGCTTATCTAGTGAACAGCTGGGTCACAAGCACCAGAAACATCCCAGAACCATTTCTACAATTAGTTCAACAGGGGAATGCCAACAAGGCAAAATTAGGGAAAATTAGCCAGGGTCACCACTCCTGATACAGAATTTTGCAGGGAAAGCATAAACCAGGTGAGAAAAACAAAACAGGCAAAGAACTGACCTTTTCCAAGTGAAAAATTTCATCTCTGCCCATATATGAATGGCAGTCACTTGGGAAAACTGCTGGTGGGTATCCAATCTTCATGGAACAGTATTCCATCAGCAGGAGAAGTTATGTAAATAATTGCTTGGTAATACTGAACTTGACATCATTAATTGGTCTCAGTATGATAAACTTGCACATGCTAAAAGCTACATAAACAATTACACAGGACCTGGTTATGTAAGCAAATGGAATTTATACATACATTGTACCTTCTTAATAAAAAAAACAAACAAGCTTGACAACTAATCTCTGCTGCATGGCAAGATAACAACACCTTGATGAATTAGATACAACCTTCCTGGTCTGAGAGTTAAAATTGATAGATAACTTTTCCCATTGCATCTCCATGGCAATGATGGCTAAACCAATCAGCGCCCTCTTCTCATGTTGTTTAAAAAAAAGTCCCCTTGTTCAAGTCTGTTTCTTGCATTCTTGTTTTGATGAATGCAAGATAAATAGTTTCAACTTCTTGTTTCCTGTTAGCAACGTTTGACAGCATATTTATTTACAGCTCCTTCATACCAGAAGAGTAAAAACAACAACTTCTCGAATTGCATCCATTAGCTGCTATATTGCTTACCTTGCAATTCAAAAGGTTTGTCAAGTTGTTGATCTGGTGAAGGCTGTGAAATGCCTTCAGCTTCTCCTTTGTCTGAGCTGAGTATCTCCACATCAGAACCCTAAGCAAAGGAGATCATCAATTAACAAGTCACATTTAATCATTTACTTTTAAAAGCAAGTACATTTAATCAATCAGCTACAGTTTGCAACTTTTCTGTTGGAGATCAACCTGAGGGTGTGCACATCTTGACACTGCATTTTACATTAGACTGTCAACTTGGGTTCAGTCGTACCAACCGCTCCTCAGATGGAATGCAATGATACCTAAAAATCAGTGCATGACTTTATCTGCTCAAATGGTAGGTAATTGATGGGGAAACTCCAAAACAGTTTCCCATGAAAGTGTATAATATGCCACAAATCAATTCAACTCTGTTCAACATGCAACTTAAATATCTCTCAAACCAAGACTCCAGCTTTAAACTGACAGGTAATATATTTTAATGTATCATATATTCATTCCACAGTGTAGTTACAAAGTCTACTATCTTCACATCACATGTCAAAACAATAAGAATGATATTCTAGGGAGCCATTCCCCTATTAAAAGAAAGAAAGTGTTGTCTAGCCTTAGGAAGGAAAGGGTGGACATCATCCTACTGCAAGAGACGCATCTAACTGAAAAGGAACATTTGAAACTGGAAGCAGGGAGGTTATGACAGGGTATTCTTCTCCTCCTTCAGCTCCAAGAGTAGAGGAGTGGCTATACTGGTAAGAATGAACCTCCCTTTCCAGATAAGGGAGCAGATTAAGGGCAAACATGGACAGTTTAACATTCTTAAAGCTCTAAGAGAAGAACATGGCGTCTTCAATGTACATTGTCCCCTGGCGCACCCTCTTAAGTTTCTAATTGATGCAATCGCTAAATTAATGAATCTTGGGGTGCACCGCATGATCAGAGGAGGGATTTTAATCGCCTAATAGATCCCAAAGTTGACAGGGTGCCAAAGGGCCCGGCAGGTACGCCCGCACAATTTAAGCAGTTGGTGGTTATGTGTGAAAACTTGGACTAGTGGACGTGTAGAGGCATCTCCACCCTAATGGAAGAGACTTTACTTTCTACTCCAACCCACACAAGTGCAATACGTGAATTGACATTTTTTTATGCCAACTGACAGTTTGGCCAGAACATCGACGTGCAAAATTGAGAATATAGCTGTCTCGGATCATGCACCAATGGATTTTGATGTTAAAATCAAGGGTAGTGGAATCGGTGGACCCGTTTCTTTAAGGGATAGTACATCAGAAGTACATCTGGCATATCAACTCAGGTACTACCAGTAATCCAGCAATACTTTGGGAGGCCACTAAGATATATTTACGAAGCCTGATTATTTCATATTATGCGCCTGGAAGGAGGCAGAGGGAGGAGCAACGATGGATGCTGGAGGCCCGGTTGCAGATAGTTGAGGAAACATATTGTAATAGGCCCTCTTTGGTCAAGTTGCAGTGAGTCATGGCCCTCCGGGCGGCTCTCCACTCATTGCACACACAAGTGGCTAAAAAAAAGTCTCCTTTGCTAAACAAAGATGATTTGAATTTGGAGGTAAGCCAGGTAGAAATCTGGCATATTTGGCTCGATGGAAAAAAGCTCCCCAATCTATTAGGTCTGTTAGGAAGAAGGCTGGCACAATTACACGTGAGTTGAAGAAGATCAATGTTAGATCTAGGGAATACTTCACAGAGCTATACTGGTCAGAAGGAGGCGAACACAGTGCAGTGAGAATGCAGTCCTTTTTTGAGAATCTGGACCTCCCCAGTATAAACACGGAACAAGCTTTCCTATCGAATGCAAATATAATGGTACAGGAAGTAAAAAGACATTTCCAGGATGGCAAAGCACCTGGGTCAGATGGATTCCCAAGTGAATTCTATAAGAAACTCAAATGTGTTGGTGGAGCCACTTATGGGGATGTATAGCTTTTCATATGCACAGGACTGTCTGCTGCCCTGTCTTAGGGAGGCTAATATCTCCCCCATTTTAAAGAAGGGGAAAGACCCCAAAGAATGTGCTTCACAAAGATCAATTTCACTGTTGAATGTAGATTTTAAAATTCTATCCAAGATGCTGGCTGTGAGGTTGGAAAAGGTCCTGCCCATATTATAAAAGATCAGACTGGCTTTCTTAAGGACTGTAGCTCATCCAACAATATCAGGAGGGTACTGAATATCGTGCAAGTATGCCAGCAAAGATTGATCCCTGGTTTGGTGATGTCCCTAGATGCAGAAAAGGCATTTAATGGGAAAGAATGGCTGTATCTATTTGGGGTCTATGGAAAATAAAGAGCATGAAAGCATGGGAAGGGTTAAAGCACGAAGACCACAGGCAATCTGTGGTCTGTGGAAGGGAGGATGGGATAAGAATAGTGGAATGCTCTTACACCAATTAGCAGAGTAAGATTAAGGCTGAAAGGTCACTATGGTGAGATGAGATAACAGTTAGTAGAGATAGTTTCCCTGTTAAGTGTCATTATGACAAGATTAGGACCATAAATATTTGGGACATGACATGAAATACCTAATTAATATTTAGTAGAGCCAGCTTGAGAAAGGAGACTATTGTAATAGATGGAATAGCTAAATATCTATCACGACAGGTTAGTCTGGAATGGAAGATCACTGTAGCAGAGATGATAATAAATATCTAATCATGCCATTAGGAAAATTAAGTAGAGTCTGGAATGAAAGACCATTGTTGCAAGAGTTAACACTAAATATCTAAGTGACATTAGAATTATGTTAAGTAGAACGTACAACTAAACAGATAATGGGAACGAACATCACTGGTTTATTGTGTAGCCAGAGTGAGGTACTTTGATTAATATAGTTGGACATGCTGATAAACAAACAGAAACATGATTAAAAAAAATTTTAAAACCACAGACCCCGAGGTTCATGGGCATTTGAGAATCTGCTTTCTCAGTGTCATGGTTTTTTGTTTGCAAATAAAAGACCTACTTCTTGAAGAACTCTCTGCGTCTCCTGGTGATTCTCTACATTTTCTCCACAACAGGTCCTAGAGCGCTTTGATCTGGGGGGAATCCTTTGCCAGATTGTTGGCGGTATTGTATAATGATCTTAAGGCAGCAGTCATTACAAACAGTGCTAAGTCAGATAACCTCTCCCAATGTTAAAGTTATCGACAGGGGTTTCCTCTCTCACTGCTGTTATTCACCTTGGAAATTGAGCAGTTAGCTGAGGCAATCAGGACTGATCCTGAAATAGTAGTGCCAAGGGTGGGAATGGGGGAACCATAAGATCACCCTATATGCTGACGACATCCTTTTGTTCTTGGCCAATCTGGAGAAGTCTGTTCCTTGACTGGTTCAAAACAATTAATTTCTTGGACTACAGGATCAACTCTACAATATCAGAAGCCATGCCAGCAGGGGGGGATTAGTGGAGGTGCCTAATCTGAAGGATGGAATGCAGTTCCCGTTTAGATGGCTGTCAAAAGGTTTTTTTGTATTTGGGAATTTTTATTACCCTGTCCTTCCACCAGGTGTATAAAGCTAACTATGTACAACTATTGGAGAGGATAAAACAGGATTTGCAGCGATGGGTGGGTTTACCATTATCACGGTAGGGTAAATAGCCCTGATTAAAATGAAAGTTCTTCCTCGTCTGTTACACTCCATGAGAATGCTCCCAGACGAGTGTTACGGAGGCTCAATGGCTGGCTAGGGTCCTTTATTTATACCACAGGCGCCTTCTAATTTACTAAATTGCAGTTTTCACAGGGCGAGGGAGGGGTGGATATTCCGGATTTGAAGAAATATCAAATAAGCGCCCTGTGAGCATATGTTGGTGACTGGGTAGGGGAGAATTGGGAGTCAATTTGGCTTGACATTGAAGCCTCGCAGTCAAGATCTCCTCTAGTTAATTTATTATTTATGGGTAAGATGAAATCCATGACAGAGCAGTGTAAGAATCCAATCATTTTAAATGCAGTGAAAGCCTGAAGGATAATGAGACAAGACGAGGGCAATTGGTCTAAGACCTCGCCGTTTACCCCGTTGCTGGGAGCCCAAGGAGTTAAACCTGAGGCAATGAACTCCGGCTTTAAGTTATGTGAGAATAAGAGAACCACATGTCTGGGAGATTTGTTTGAGGGGGAGGTCTTGATGTCATTTAGTCAGTTAAGCCAGAAATATGGATTATTTAATAGGTACCTTTTCCAGTACTTTCAGATAAGGGATTATATACAGAGGAAGACCACGCTCTCGGCTCAGTGTTACAAGTCAGACATGGAGAAAAGAGTACGGGTGTACAGATGCTCTTTCAGCCAGTACTTTGTATCATTTACAGAAAGGTTGTGCCTTGGGGGACATGGAAGGACACTGTTGGAAGTGAAATTGAGAGCTAGGAAAGGATATTTCATCGGAGGTATGGAAAGATATATGGGAAAAAGTAAGGAGAATTTCAGTATCTAACAGGGCGCAGGGCATACAATTGAAGATCTTACACAGGGCTCATATGGCGCCAAAGAGGCTAGCTAAGTTCAAAAGAGGAGTGTCATCAGGATGTCCCAAATGTAAAATTAGTGTAGACACTCTTATACACTGCTCCTGGTCACGTTGTAAGATCCAGAGATACTAGAATGCTGCAGTAAGGGAGCTTAAGGACATCCTGGGGATTGAAATTAACATGGATCCAGTATTTCATCTTCTGGGTTTGCCAAATTTGCCCTCTCGAGGGGAATATGGGAAGAGATCGTGTAACATTCTTACCCACTGTGCGAGGAAGAACATTCTAGTGAATTGGATGTCAGAAAAACCACCAGGTCTTATGGGGTGGTGTAGGCTGGTGATGAGCATCTCCCCCTAGACTACCTCACAAATATGGTGCACCTCAAAACTGAACAGTTTTAAGATCTGGTGGTCCTTTTTAAATTATATTCACGCAGACTTATCAGCAATATTAATTAGGGCTATGGTATAGCTGTGGGAATCAGTATGGGTGCCGGTGGGGCACTGGGAGGAGGAGGCTGGGGAAAAAAAAAAGGGGAAAGGTACTATAGCTGGTGCTTCCAGGGATGGGAGCCTCAGTGGAGGTTCAAGGAGTGAAATAAATTAAATTATATCTCACTACTGTATTCTAAGTTACTTGATTTTAGTTTAAGTTAATATTATTTAATTTGTTTGTAGTTTAGTTTAAGTAGATACATTTGTTCTGGTAGAATAATAGGTCGTTCACTAATAATAGTATCACAAAAAAAAAAGGTAAGCTACTTAGTGTTCTTGTTTTGGAGACAAAGTGTAGAGTTATGGCAGCGCAGGCAGTGGAATGTTCCTCCTGCAGGATGTTTGAGGTAGGGGTGACCACCGACGCTCCTGCCGACTTCACCTGCAGGGAGTGCAGCCAGCTCCAGCTCCTCACAGACTGCGATAGGGAACTGGAGCTCGAGTTGGATGAACTGAGAATTATTCAAGAGGCTGAGAGGGTGACAGATAGAAGCTACAGGGACATAGTTACGCCAGAGAACAGAGGTAGCTGGTAACAGTTAGAGGTGGGAAGGGGAGGAAGCAGGCAGTGCAGGGATCCCCTGTGGTCATTCCCCTCAACAATAAGTATACTGCTTTGGATACTGTTGGGGGGGGAAAAACGGCCTAGCAGGGGTAAGCTGCAGTGACCGGGTCTCTGGCACGAGGTCCGGCTCTGAGGCTCAGAAGGGAAAGGGGGAAGAGGAGAGCACTAATTATAGGAGACTCTATAGTTAGAGGGACAGACAGGCGGTTCTGTAGACATGGGCGAGACTCTCTGTTGGTTTGTTGCCTCCTGGGTGCCAGGGTCAGACCGTGTTTTCAGAATTCTTAAGGCGGAGGGTGTGCAGCCAGAAGTTGTGGTGCACATTGGCACCAACGACATAGGTAGGAAGAGGGTGGGGAGGTCATTCAGGAGCTCAGGGAGTTAGGCTGGAAGCTAAAAGCTAGGACGGACAGAGTCGTCATCTCTGGGTTGTTGCCAGTGCCACGTGACAGTGAGGCAAGGAATAGGGAGAGAGTGCAGTTGAATACATGGCTGCAAGGATGGTGTAGGAGGGACGGCTTCAGGTATTTGGACAATTGGATTGCATTCTGGGGAAGGTGGGACCTGTACAAGCAGGACGGGTTGCACGCTGTGGCGTTGCTAATTAGAAATGGTATAATGGCTGCAAAAAGGCAGTTCGAGGGGCATCTGCCTTTGGAGGTAGTATGGGCTGAAGTCAGAAATAGGAAAGGAGCAGTCACCTTGTTGGGTGTTTACTATTAGGCCCCCCAATAGCTGCAGAGATGTGGAGAAACAGATTGGGAAACAGATTTTGGAAAGGTGCAGAAGCCACAGGTTAGTAGTCATGGGCGATTTCAACTTCCCAAATATTGATTGGAAGCTCTTTAGATCAAGTAGATTGGACGGGGCAGTGTTTGTGCATTGTGTCCTGAGCATTTTGGTGATGGTGACCACAATTCTGTGACTTTCACCTTAGTTATGGAGAGAGATAGGTGCATGCAACAGGGTAGGCTTTATAATTGGGGGAAGGGTAAATACGATGCTGCAAGACAGGATCTGAGGAGCATAAGCTGTCAGGGAAGGATGTCATTGAAATGTGGAACTTTTTCAAGGAACAGATACGAC
>NC_057745.1:20300727-20318804 GCF_004010195.1 Chiloscyllium plagiosum | reverse complement strand
CCAGTTAGTCTTATTTCGGTGGTAGGCAAAGTAATGGAAAGGGTACTGAGGGATAGGATTTATGAGTATCTGGAAAGACACTGCTTGATTAGTGACAGCCATCACGGATTTGTGAGGGATAGGTCTTGCCTTACATGTCTTATTGAATTCTTTGAGGAGATGACCAAGCATATGGAGGAGGGTAGAGCAGTGGATGTAGTGTACATGGATTTTAGTAAGGTATTTGATAAGCTTTCCCATGGTAGGCTTATGTGGAAAGTCAGGAGGCATGGGATAGTGGGAAATTTGGCCAGTTGGATATTGGCCAGTTGGATAGAGAACTGGCTAACCGGTCGAAGTCAGAGAGTGGTGGTAGATGGTAAGTGTTCTGCCTGGAGCCCAGTTACAAGTGGAGTTCTGCAGGGATCAGTTCTGGGTCCTCTGCTGTTTGTAATTTTTATTATTGACTTGGAAGAGGGAGTCGAAGGGTGGGTCAGTAAATTTGCAGACGATACAAAGATTGGGGGAAGTTGTGGATAGTGAGGAGGGCTGTTGTCGGCTGCAAAGGGACTTAGACATGATGCAGAACTTGGCTGAGGAGTGACAGATGGAGTTCAACCCTGTCAAGTGTGAGGTTGTCCATTTTGGAAAGACAAACAAGAATGCAGAATACAGGGTTAACGGTGGGGTTCTTAGTAAGGTGGAGGAGCAGATTGATCTTGGGGTCTATGTTCATAGCTCTTTGAAAGTTGCCACTCAGGTGGTTAGAGCATGTAAGAAGACCTATGGTGTATTAGCATTCATTAGCAGAGGGATTGAATTCAAGAGTTGTGAGGTGATGTTGCAGCTGTACAGGACCTTGGTAAGGCCACATTTGGAGTGCTCTGTGCAGTTCTGGTCGCCTCACTTTAGGAAAGATGTGGAAGCTTTGGAGAGGGTGCAGAGGAGATTTACCAGGATGTTGCTTGGAATGGAGAATAGGTCGTACGAGGATAGGCAGAGAGTGCTAGGCCTTTTCTCATTGGAACGGTGAAGGATGAGGGGTGACTTGATAGAGGTTTATAAGATGATCAGGGGAATAGATAGAGTAGACAGTTAGAGACTTTTTCCCCGGGTACAACAGAGTGTTACAAGGGGACATAAATTTAAGGTGAAGGGTGGGTATAGGAGGGGAATGTCAGGGGTAGGTCCTTTACCCAGAGAATGGTGGGGGGCATGGAATGCGCTGCCTGTGGGAGTGGCAGAGTCAGAATCATTGGTGACCTTTAAGCAGCAATTGGATAGGTACATGGATAGGTGCTTAAGCTAGGACAAGCGTTCGGCACAACATCGTGGGCCGAAAGGCCTGTTCTGTGCTGTATTGTTCTATGTTCTATTATGACTTTGTTGTAGTCTCTCTACTTTTCAGTCTTTTGGTGGATTTTTCTTGTGTACATAGATGTTTTGTAAAAAAGGTCTTTAATAAAAATATTTATAGAAGAAAATGATATTCTGAACTATATTTCGTCATAAGTATAGATCCCTGAAAATGGTAGCTTGGTTTCCTATGCCAAGCAACTATGAGGTCAAACCACTCCTTAAGGTTTCTGTTAACGGGAAGCTAGGCTCAATTCTCTAGTCTGTGCCAGATACCTCAAATCACTTTTTGCAAGATGTTTTGAAGACAAATCAGAACAAAAATCATTAAATGCTGCATTTCTCATAGCAATTCAACCAATGCGTTAAAGAGACACATTAGTCTCAATTTGAAACTTTTGTAATAGTTGGGAGAACCATCAAATCTAGTAATCCAATCCAAACAGTGCACCCACAGACTTTGCATTTAAACAACATGGGCCTTTTAGCAGGAACACTGTTATGTTAATAATCCCCCATTACTTCTGTCATCCAAAGGTAACTGTTAGCAAAAGATATTAAAGGATATTGGACAAAGAAAGGTCTATGGAGTTACACTGAAGATCAGCCATGAATTCACAGAACAGTGAAACAGGATTGAGGGGTTAAATGGTCTCTACTTGTTTCTATATTCCAATATTTCTCAGGAATCATCTAGATTCCCAAATCCATGCCACACACAATTGCATCAAACGCACCATTTATACCAACATTTCCCAAAATAAATTCATGTTTCAACTGACAGCTGGGCTGCAATGGAAATTCCCTTCAGAAAGCAACTAACCTTCAATTAAGTATGTATGGATTTGTTTCACAGAAAGTTAACCTGGCACGAAGTAAGACAGTGAAAACACATTTAACTAATGCGTTTATATGAGGTCACTTTCAACAATTCATTAAGAAAAATAGGGAATATGTGCTCAAACAAAAGGGGTGGAGAGACTATTTACCAGTACACTAACAATATATGGACACTAAGGTGAAAACAACTATAAAGATATTAATAATTACTAACAGATCCATCTTTAAAGGCACTCTAGTGGATTGAGTGCCTCTTCTTGATATTTATTATGAAAATTAATAACATTTTATCCACATTATAAACTACATCTTTTGTGATGCAAAATATCCTGTTACAATGAAATGAGAAAGGTTTCCACAATTTTTAACAGGACCGAATGTACATTAAAGGTTGGATGATTTCAATATGTATATTGCATAACATCAATTAGAAAAAGAGGGTCTTAAAAAGAATAGTATCATATTACTACAATATTTCTGGCCACAATGCAATTAGTATATTGTTAGAGAAATTTCACATTTGGATTGATCAAAACTTTTAGATAATACTGTATATGAAAATTGCAGTGATATACTGGATTAAAGCTCCACGGTTCGTAGAACAGTATTTTTTCATGTAAAGTGCAAAATAATGTAAAGAGCAGTTATTTCAGCTTTAATTCCAGGGTTCCACTTAGGAATGGAAGTTAACAGCAAAAAAAAAGGAGCAAGTATTTTGAATATAAAAAGATGATCACTTGTCTGGAAAGTTTCGAAAACAAGTCATTACCACCAGCTTTGTGGTTGAGATTGACCTCAGATACCGTTTCTTCCAGAAAACCAAACTTTAGTTCTGTCCCAAGAGGGACTTTAAGATAAGAGCATCAATAAATAATGCAAATCAGCATAATTTATTAATCTGATACCAAAATAAGAAATCAACTCAAAGGTAGTATTGCCAGATTAATTTAATACCACTCCATATGCTTATCTATATTTTCCAGTTAAAATACCAAATAATTTTCACTCAGGTTAGGAAGGACAGAAAGACACACTTTCTATGGCAAATTTCTCCATCATCAAGGCAGACAATCAAAGAACAATAACTTTAGCTAGAAATAACATCTCCCAAAATATACTCAGTATTATTCTGATTTATTTTCACTGCTGTTTCAGAATCTTTAAAAAAAAAAGACATTTATGTATACTTGCACATTGAAACATACAGCATGTAATCACATATCATTTCATCTTGTGATGTTTCTACTATACCAGACAGTTACAACAAACATAATAGTGAACAGAGCTGAAAATGTGTTGCTGGAAAAGCGCAGCAGGTCAGGCAGCATCCAAGGAGCAGGAGAATCGACGTTTCGGGCATGAGCCCTTCTTCCTGAAGAAGGGGCTCATGCCCGAAACGTTCCAGCAACACATTTTCAGCTCTGATCTCCAGCATCTGCAGTCCTCACTTTCTCCTAATAGTGAACAGAAACCATTATGCCCTAATTCTGTATATGATGGGTCTATTTCATTTTGAAAAATAACATTCTTTCACACAATGTGGACATCACTGGCTAGGCCAGTACTTATTGCTTATCTGTAATTGCCTCAGAGAAGGTAAATTTAAGCTATCTTCTCGAACTGCTGTTGTCCTTGAGGTGTAGGAACACCCAAAATAGCACTAAAGTAAGTTCTGAGATTATGACCTAGCAACTGTGAAGGAATGGCAATATACTTCCAAGTCAGGTGTATGGTTTACAACGGAAGTCGAAGTTGGTTTGGGCCCCATGTATGTACTGCCCTTGTCCTTCTAATTGCAGAAGTCAAAGGTTTGGACAGTGCTGTCAAAGGATCCTTGAGGAGTTACTGCAGTGCACCTTTTTAGAAATTACCCACTGCTGCAACTTTGCATCAGTGGTAAAGGGAGTGAATAATCAAAGTAGTGGACTTCCTGGATGATTTCTAGCTTGAGTGTTGTTGGAAATGTACTCATCTAGGTAGTGGAGAGCATTCCATCATCCTTTTGACTTCTGCCTTGTAGATGATGGAGAGACTTTGGGGTTTACTCTCATTAAACTTCCTAGCCTCTGACCTGCTGTTGTCACAACAATATGTGACCAGCTAGTCAAGATCAGTTTCTGTCAATGACAATCACCCAGCAACAGTAAACATCCAGGATAGATGAACGACATTTAAAAATAACAAGTTTGCAGTGTTACTTTAAATAGCTTGTTCAATAAAGATTTAATACACAATATCCAATTTTTCTCATTACAACTACTTTATCTCTTAAAAATACGACGGACTTTCTCTCATATGTTAATGATATATTTTAATCAGAAGCTCTTTATAGATCTTTTCAATGAGGGATTTATTTTTAAATAATTGTGAAGATCTTGCATTTGTGACATCAATCTAGACAAATTCTGTACTCCAAGTAGAACATAGTTAGGACTTTCACAATATATATGAAATACTACATCATAGGTATGCACAAATATATTTTTCTAGTCACTTGGGAAGAAAATAAAATAGTGGCAAGATTGTTAATTAAGTGACCAATTCCAAAGAAAACTATGCAAATATAGACATTGTGCAATAGTCTATATAATCCAATGCGAAAGAATAGTGAGGGATGGGGAATTTCCCTTATGTGCACCAAAGTCATAAACACTTATAAAATACCTGGAACATGATTCTGTAACAGAGTATGCAAAGCAAAATCTTGCCTTCTTTTTAAAAAAAAATTCACAAGTTATTGCATAACTAGTTCTTACATCTCAATTTTTAATAACTCAATTCTTCAGTGCACAGATAAACTACAATTATAATATATCACAGGGCTTAAGAAATGGAATAAGAAAAGTATAATATACTTCATGGTTAATTATGGTCCAACCACAGGATGATTCACTATCGCTGGAACTCTCTGACATCTTTATGCCAAGGTAACTGCAAAACAAACAATACCAAAATTAGCAAAAGAAAATCAAAGTTTAAGTCCAATACTTTTCCACACCACAATCATTTTGTTTGGTCTGTTATTAATAACACATGTAAACAAATGTTTCTGGAACCCAAACAACACTCTTTAAACTTAAATGGCACTCAAAAAGCCAACACGTATATGCCAAAGGAAAAGCTTTCTATTCTGTTTAATTAAAACTAGGAAATAATTAAAATTTATGCCAATTTTAAAAACAAAACTTTGGATTAATAGTACACCACACAGTATATAGTAAGAACAGCTTGTTTTTGTTTGAGTAATCATGTGACCCATCTTTCCTCCCTGCACCTTATCTAGATGGCAAGGTCACTGTTCACAAGAACAGCTGCACAGCACAGTTCAAACTTAAAATAAAATTGGGGCTTTCAACAATATTATATTTATATATAGATGTTAAATTTATCCCTGTGACGACACCTTTAGACTGCATGTACAAGCCAATCTAAAACTCGGAGTGTTCTAGCAGCTACCAATGTGAACTTGAACTTAAACCTGAAAGACAACTAGGCGTGGAGTTATTTTAATCACAAACATACAAAAAAGGAACAGGAATGGGTTATTTTGCTCCTCAAGCCAATCAAGGGCAAACTCTTTTTAATTTGATTTTCTTTCATAGACTAAATGTCATACCCAAGATGCAGACTCAGACAATGTTTACCCAACTTATTTACCCACCCTCCTTGCATCCTACCCCATTCATAAAACCCAGATTTGCCTAATATTTCAGAAAGTTTTTCAATTGTGTAATAGATTAGATTACTTACAGTGTGGAAACAGGCCCTTCGGCCCAACAAGTCCACACTGACCCACCGTAGCGTAACCCACCCAGACCCATTCCCCTACATTTACCCCTTCACCTAACACTATGGGCAATTTAGCATGGCCAATTCACCAACCTGCACATTTTTGGACCGTGGGAGGAAACCGGAGCACCCGGAGGAAACCCATGCAGACACGGGGAGAATGTGCAAACTCCACACAGAGAGTCGCCTGAATTGAACCCAGGTCTCTGGCGCTGTGAGGCAGCAGTGCTAACCACTGTGCCACCCATTAATACTTTGCATTCAAAGTGAAAGTAACATAGAAACTCATGAAACTGCTATTAAGAGTACACTACTAC
The DNA here is from genome assembly GCF_004010195.1 of Chiloscyllium plagiosum. Lineage (NCBI taxonomy): Eukaryota > Metazoa > Chordata > Chondrichthyes > Orectolobiformes > Hemiscylliidae > Chiloscyllium > Chiloscyllium plagiosum. The sequence continues at coordinate 20,312,523 of NC_057745.1, read as the reverse complement.
GTAAGCCTGTTTACTGCAATTGTTCAGGATTGTGCAGATTACAGGCATTAATTTTGTAGTGCAATACAGCTTTCAGCATTATTCACCCGAAATGGAAAACAGGTACACCATGGGATCTGAAAGATGCCAAAAGCTTTTACCACCTTCTCTATATGTTTAATCGCATTGGTGACAAAAAAAAATGCCACACTGCTCTCAATGCATATAGTTAAAAATCACACAACACCAGGTTATAGTCCAACAGGTTTAATTGGAAGCACACTAGCTTTCGGAGCGACGCTCCTTAATCAGGTGATTGAAGGAGCGCCGCTCCGAAAGCTAGTGTGCTTCCAATTAAACCTGTTGGACTATAACCTGGTGTTGTGTGATTTTTAACTTTGTACACCCCAGTCCAACACCGGCATCTCCGAATCCTCAATGCATATGGTATTCCTAACTGTACTGTAACTACTGTATGGAATTAAATTGAAAGCAAAAACATGGATCTCAAATGTATACTATATGGCTCATCCTAGTTGTTACTGATCAGTTATGGGAGCAATAAATCAAACTTTCTGGCACATATTCAAAGCAGCAATGATCTTACTGAATGGTGTAGCAACCTGGATAGGCTTAGTGGATTACTGATGCTCCTAACTTCAGTGTTTTGCACTAGAAAACTATTAGAGGCTAAGCATTTAGATTATTTGTTCATGTGTTCTGTAAACACATGGAGAACATATTGAATCATGGTTGCTTAGATCAACACCCATTCAAACTATCAAATCCAATTTTCAGGAATCCAATCCTGGAGGCATCAAATCAAAATACAGGAAGGATTGACAAGGATTGAAATTTTACCATTAGATGCCCTTTATTACGCCTTGTAAATAATAATTATGTGCTAGTAGCAAAACAGATCAGCACCATATGTTCTTCTACAAATTACAATGGAACCTTGATTGTCCAGCATGATGAAGGGCAGTTGAATCATAATTGGTACATAATTAAATTGGAGTTCAATGCTGATACTATTCCACACTATAGTCCTTGAACAGAAGAAGTGACAGTTCAAATTTTAAAATGGTCTCAGCAAACGACAGGACCCATTCTGAGGTGTATGATATCATGCAGTGAACTTTATTCCAAACAGATTTAGTATCAGGCAGCAAGTGATTAGCTGTGTCACATGAGTATGCATGGAAGTTTTATAGAGGTCTATAGAAGACCCAAGTGAAATTGCAGCTCAAACGCTAAAAGATTTAACATGCTACAAACCCCCAACTCGTAACAATCCAGTTTTCATATAATGGTTTGTAATATGTATTTTTGAAATAATCAAAACTGGGGTTGTATTTAGTACAGATAAGAAGAAGGTTAACACTTGTTAAAAAGTTTGCAACATTATGCAATATTTTGAGGAAAAGTGTTTTCAATAATTGCGAAATCAGTAGTGAAACTTCATAGCAAAAATTACACCGCAAACAAAAGGACCGGAATAATTACATGTATTGTTCTGTAAATAGCCGATTGTGCCACAATGTTATATGTGGCATGTCAAAAAATCTTAAATTTCATATACCCACAAATATCTATCTTTCTGTTTAATTACCAATTTAAGTTCAAAATACAATGTTCACTCATCCAGCACTCAGTAGTGGTTGATAATATACACATTAAAAAGTGAATCTTCAGCGTTTATTCCATGCATGGATGATCCTGATTTTTGACTGGGATACAATGTATTTTGAAAGTTTCTTCCAAATACTGACATCAAAAAGAAAAATAAACTATTTTTAAAGGAAAACAAACATATGGATAAGATTAGGTTACAAAGTCTAAAATTGCACTTTTAAAAAAAAAATTAGAACTTAAAAACTGGAAAGGTGTTGTACAGAACTGAAAAGACTACATTGCAAATGGAAGTTTAATTTTAGTTAATAGTATATTTTGAATTCTGAATTCATCTTTGGTTTGCAGTGGTTCCATTTTACACATTTATGATAAAAAGGACGACAAATTTAGGCTTTTTTTATTGGAGGATCAGTAGTTCCCAGCCAAAGAATATCCCTGCTTTTTAAAATAACAATATACAGCTTCCATTTCCAAAAGGCAACAATCCAAAACAGTAAAAACAAGGATTAACCAAGTATATTAAACACATAAATAGACAAAAAATAAACCCATAGAAAAATACCAATGATATAGGGCAGAAAGTTACAAATGAAATACAAAGTAGGAACAAAACTGGATAAGACACATTGGTCATTGTTTTAAGGGCTGTTTCAACCATCCTCCTCTATTTCCGTGTTCCAGTTATTACTGCGAGCATGCACTTGTGCCTCTTAGAAATGTTACTCTAATCTCAGCACTCTATTTAGGGCAGGACGATGGCACTGTGGTTAGCACTGCTACCTCACAGTGCCAGGGACCCAGATTTGAGTGGCTGTCTGTGTGGAGTTTGCACATTCTCCCAGTGTCTACTTAGGTTTTCTCCTGGTGCTCTGATTTCCTCCAACAGTCTAAAGACATGCCGGTTAGGTGCATTAGCCATGATAAATGGGGTCACAGGGATGTGTAGGGGTTATATCTGGGAGAGATGATCTTTGGAGGATCAGTGCTGACTGGAGGTGCCAAATGGCCTCTTTCTACACTGTCAGGATTCCGTGAAATACTTACAGTTTAAAATTGGTTTCAAGATGCTAAATATTCTGCACTGTTTTAATAGTTTTATTACCACAAGAATACTTATAACATCCATTAATCACAAACCAAACGAGAATCTAAAGATTAAATTCACAATCATAAATGACAGAAGGGATTAACTAAAATGTTTTAGGCAAATCATTCTCTGACGCAAAGGAGACGAGTTTGGGGCAAAAACAGCAGTTAGGCAACTTGGTTTTACATTAAAAATAACAGCAAAATAAGTTCTCAAACAAGTGACAAAAGTCAATATTATAAACGAGTTGAAAATAAAACCAAATAGGTTAGTAGAGATGAAGGAATAATACTAGAGGCACGATTGAAATTACTCAGAATAAAATAGACCTCCTTAGCCCAAATTCTCTTCCAGTTCTAAGCAAATTTTTTGTTTGAATAAAACCAAAAATAGTTACTGAAATTATAGTCATTGAGATAATGCATTGTTTGCCCGCCTGTATCCCACAGTCATTCCAGCAGGCTGAATTACCTCCTCCTGTGTTGTAACCATGGAATGATATAATTTTCCACTTTGTTGAACTGTCAATGACAGTTGTGCTGCTGGAGAAAAATGCCAGACAAAAACCAGGAGTCATATGGGGGAGGGAAAAGAAGCAGGACCACTTCAGAGCTAACAAAATAAAAGGCTTTGCAACCTCAAACATAAGAAGGATATGATATCCTTGTTCCCCAAGACAGTCATAGCATATTCCATAAAAGATTGAGATTTCTATCTGAATCCTTGGTAGGCTAACAGCAGAATTAAGAAATTCTTGACTTTTGACTTAGATGCACATGTTGCATCCTTAAATCATATTAGCCCCATTCTATGGTTTGTTCCCTGGCATCTCATAGCAATCATGTTTTAAGAATTAGGTGTTTCATGAGAGTTTGAGATAGTAAATCTTCATTAATGATCCTTCCAGGCCCATGTTGTAATTACTGTCAGCACTACTGTAAGGAATGGCTCATGGAACGGCTAGTGGGATAGTGTTGAAAAGTTAGGGAGCAATGACTTAGTTGTGACCTGCCTTCCCAGGGAAATTAGGGAAGTGCAGAAAGCGCTGCCCAAAATGCAGATCATGGTTTGCAAAACAAAAAAAAGAGAATGTCAACAACAGCAGCAACTGTTCCTCGTCGGCTGTTGCTGTGAGAGGACGGTTTCATCAACAACTGCGATCAAAGATTTGGCTGTGAAGAAGGCGCTGGCGGAGGTCCGGTTTAATTCCAGCCTTCCTCAGTAAACCGTGCAGTCTGAGAGGTGCGCGTTACTCCCATTTCCACAAGAAACGGGGGAAAGGTGGGGGGTGGGGAGGAGGGAATTACGTCAGTGAGAGTGCAGTCAGATCATGCAATCGTTTGCAATCTGTGTGAAGGAAAACCAGAGCCAGTGGGGTCTGAAGCCTGTAGAGGTTGGACCAAAAACAAACAAGTGACTTTGCGAAGCTTCCTCCCCAGCGCGCAGCAATAATAACAGGGACGGCGCCGGAGCGGTTTAAACCGGGGGAGGAGTCGGGGAAATGGGTCATTCGAGGCAGGATAAGGTTAACCTGAGCCCGAGGCCCCTCAGCCTACGCCCGCGGCCTTTCCCAGCTCAGACCAATTCCTCCCCCCCCCTTGGGGCCCGCGATCCGTCACCCCGGGAGACAGCGACGATCGCGACTCCCTCCCGCGCCAGGCCTCGAACCAGGCCCCAGCAAGCCTTACCTGCCGCCTCTCCCTTCAGCCGGCGATAAGTAAAACGCTGTTGTTGACCCGTTAAAAAACAACAGCCTCCAGGGGCTGCGGCCAGCCCCGACCCCACCCCCTCCTCTTGTGATGTTTTGACTGACGCTGCCGAACGAAGCCCCGCCCCCTCCCGGCAGGGCGGTTGCGCGCAACCCCGCCTCACCGCGCGGCATTCTGGGATTTGCAGTCCCAAGCCCAACCGCTTCCCCGCTCACCAAACCAGCCTCTTCCCCCGCCCCCGGACTACAACCAGAATGCACCGCACAAACACCCGTCGAACACGCCTCCGTCATGACGAACAACCAATCAGACGCCGTTACCAAGGCTCCGCTGCCACAACAAACAGCTCGAGCCGAATAATGCTTCCATGGTAACCATGGGCTAAGGGTTTCAGCTGACTGCATTGGTTACAATATTTCCCTCTGGATACTGCTTCACTTCACAGTCAAACTGGTACTTGGCCAAAGGGGAGCTGCAGGGATCTGTGAACGCCCCAGAAAGGGGGAAAACAAAACAAAGAATTGCGGGTGCTGGAAATCAGGAGCAGAAAGGACCGTGTAAAAACTGTGTTCTACCTGGGAAGACCTGAATTTTCCTATTGAAAGGGACCATGAGCTGTCATCCCACTCGAGCGACTGCTCGAAAAGTTCAGTTCAAAGACCCGAACTGTGATGATGATCCCACTGCTCCCCAGGCTGAGCCCAGAGATGACAATACCAACTCATCCCTCGCTGGAAAGATTCACTTTGAAGACTCGGTGTGTGACAATCCCAAACTGCCCTTTTCAAAAGTTGAGCCTACAAATTGTGAAATTGATCCTAATTCATCCCTTGTTCAGAAGGATCAGATTGAAGACTCAATATGTAAGGATTTTAACCAATCTTTTGCGCCCAAGGTTGAATCTAAGGACATAATGTGTGACGATGTTGATTTAGCCCATGCTCAGAAGGTTCAGTGTGATGAAGTGCGGGATGATTTCAATCCAGCTTTTGTTGCAAAACCATGTGATGACAGTGTGTGTGATGATGTCCGTTTATCCTTTGCTCCAAAGGGTGAGTGTAAGAACTCAGTCCGTGATGATCGCAGTCAATCTCTAGCTCCAGAAATTGAACATAAAAAGGAAACGAGTGAAAGTAGTCCTATTCCAGCCACTGCTGCAAAAGCAGAGGATATGGAGAAGCCGTGGTCTCCCTGCGCGAATCCTGGTAACCCTGTCTTTTCTTGCATGGCGAAATTCCCGACGGCGGCATATTCCCCCGTTCCGTTCGTTAAACCTCAAAATCCACTCTTCAGAACCACCAGTGCATCATATGGGTCCAACCAACCGACATGTGAAATTGCACCTTCAGTCTACAAACCACTAACGCAGTCCTTCTCTGCAGTGCTTCAAACTGGCGGGATGTACCGTAACCGTTCCCTAAATACTGGGTCGGACAAAAGGAGAGTGCACGATTTACTCCCCCTTTGACTTCAAGAGACTGGGAGCAAGCCGTCGTGGTTCGAGAGTGCATGTGGTATTGTAATAGTCAACTGATGACATTTTCTGCTAATATTTGTTGGCACCATGAATAGAACATCTCAGTTTTGTCTGTGAGACTGGGGACAGATTGTGCAAAATTAGAATTTATGTAAATGTATCACGTATACAACTGTATTCTTGTCATAATTTCTTTCAGGCATGCTTGATAAAGCAGCATTCGGAAGAACATAGACAGACCCAACAAATGTCAAGAACGAGCAATCAAATGTTTTCTTTCACGTAAAATCTTACAAACTCCTACACCGGATAGTGCTGTTGCACCTTGTATTTGTTTAGCATGCAAAGTCTGCTGGCTCTTACAGATGCATTTCAAAAGCCTCCCAGCACAATACCACTTCCCCATCTCACCATTTCCTTTCTCAGCAGCAACTTGTAAAAACAATGGTTCCGTCCCCACCCCCAAACCCACTCTTACATTTCTGTCCCTATGTTTGTAATTTAGATAAAATAGTTCCATGTCTCATTCTCTTACTCTTTGTCAGTAATTTGTTTAGGCTCAATTTCTAATCTGTGACCTGAAATACCAATCTGATTTATCTTGTTTAACTTTAAAATACCTCCAAATTTCAACAATTTAAAGACTAGTGCTACTTCAACAATTAATACTGTCCAGAACCATCCTATAATTTTAAAGACCACCCATTTTGGCAGCCCTGCTCTCGCTGACTAAGTAATGTATTAAGATTATTGCATATATTATGTAGCTCCTGAATATGACACACTTGCTTCTGGTCCCAAATTGTTCATAACTTCCCTAATTTAAACAGCATGTAATTCAATTACTGTGAGTGAAGCTATTGGGATTTGGTGTGTCAATAAAATCCAGTTTAAATTAAATTACAATTAAGTGTTTGTTTATCCCACAATGCTAAAAGTACAGTCTAAATCCAGGCTCAGATTGACCAACTATTTTGCTTTGCACCCACACCTCCCCATTCATCTCCGTTCAACGCCCCAAATGATCCTTCCACATCCGACAGAGATTTATCTGTACTTCTGCACATGTCATCTACTGTGTCCGTTGCTCCCGATGTGGTCTCCTCTATATTGGAGAGACAGGACACCAACTTGTGAAACATTTCACATAACATCTCTGGGACACACGCACTAAACAACTCCACCACCCTGTGGCCGAACACTTTAACTCCCCCTCCCACTCCACCAAGGATATGCAAGTCCTGGGCCTCCTCCACTGCCAAACGCTAGCCACCCATCGCCTGGAGGAAGAATGCTTCATCTTCTGCCTTGGAACCCTCCAACCAAACAGGATCAATGTAGATTTCAATAGTTTTCTCATTTTCCCTTCCTCCCACCTTATCCCAGAGCCAACCTTCCAACTCAGCAACACCCTCTTGAACTGGCCTACCTGTCTGTCTTCCTTCCTACCTATCTGCTTCACCCTCCTCCTCGACCTATCACCATCACCCCCCAGCTTCATTTACTAATGGCATTTCCAGCCACCTTCCCCCAGCAGCCCTCCTCCCCCTCCTCCATTTATCTCCCAGCTCCCTTGGGCCATCACCTCATTCCTGATGAAGAGCTCATGCTCAAAACGTCAACTCTCCTGCTCCTTGGATGCTGCCTGACTGGCTGTGCTTTTCCAGCACCACACTTTTTGACTTCCATCCATGGACTCCATTTACACTGCTCGCAACCGCGGAAAGGCTGCCAGCATCAAAGACCCATTGCATCCCAGTAAAGATCTTCTACAACCTCTTCCGTCAGGCAGAAGATACAGAAGCCTGAACACATGCACCAGCAGGTTCAGGAACAGCTTCTTCCTAGCCATTATTAGACTGATGAATGGACTCTCTTGCTTCAAATAATGCTGATCTAGCTAATGTTGATCTCACCTAGAGCACACCCTGTGCAATGTAACCTGTATGCCTCTGTCTAAGTCTTTTTGATCTGTACATCCTGTCTGTACATCTGTGCTTCCTATGTTCTGCTTGTACTCAAAGCTTTTCATTGTACTTCGGTACATGTGATAATAAATCAAATCAAATCAAAGTCAAGAAAGTGATGGAATACTCCCTAATTGTCTTGGTGACTATAGTTCCTACAACTTTCAAGAGGCTTAACATCATCCAGGACAAAGCAGCACACTTGACAGGCACCACATCCATAACCATTCATTCTCTCTATTACCAATGCTCATTAGCAACATTGTGCTCCATCTACAAGATGCACTCCCAAAATTCATAAAGGCTCCTTAGGACCTTCCAAACCCATGACATCTACCATCAAAGAGGATGACACAATAGAAACACAGCAACACCACCACCTGCAAGTTCCTCTCCAATCCACTCACAATCCAGATTTGGAAATATATCATCATACATTCTCTTTGTTGGGTCAAGCTCTTGGAAGTCCCGAGCAAATGTGTTGGACATGTTCCTACAGTGGTTCAAGATGATTGCTCACCACCGCTTTCTCACAGGTAATTAGGAGCAGGCAATAAATGCTGGCCCACCCTGTGAGACCCACATCCCTAAATATTTTCTTTAAAATACCAGTACATTGCTCAACATCACCCTATTCAATACTATAAGAATCATCAAATTTTACAGTACAAAATGGGGTCCCTTCAGCCTGTCATTTATTAGATTAGATTACTTTACAGTGTGTTCTACAGTACACAGTGTTCTACTTTACAGTATGTTCTAGTTCCTCAAAAATGTGTCTATTGGTGTCTCACACTGCCCATCTCTACATGTGATCTCTAACCTGTCCTCTATCTGAACAAGATTTATCCACAGACAACATACTGTCTGAACACAAATACCAATACTGTATGTGCAACTTTACAGTTATGGATCACACTACTTCACTTTCTTGAAACTATGCTGTTATGTGCTATTGATGTTACAGAAGTCCCTATGATTTTCTTTAACAGGAGATTTAATTGCTTGAAAAAAGGCATAAATCCTGACTCACTCACAATATTCCCTTGAAATTTCAATGTTAGCAGTTGAAATGTGTAAATGAACGCCAGCTTGCTTATATCTACTTTCAAAGTAATCATTAAACAGAACAAAGGCACTTTAATTGTAATTTCTCCAAATAATGCCTACAATATATTAAAGAAACAGAATAGGCAAAAGAAAATACCCGACAGGTCAGCAGAGAGAGTCACAGTTCAGTTACACATTGTCTTTCTTTTGGTTTTATATATCACAAAATGTATCTCTTTATCAAATAGCTAGCCCATAATAATATAGCTACTTCTTTAAAAAAACAAGCTGATAAAGTGAAACTTGAAGCAGTTCCAAAGAAATGAAGCATATGCCAAGGATATTAAAACCTCGTTAACAATCACATTTTTCTGAATATTCCTTCACTTCTTTTGATACTACTTAGTGTCCTCTTAAACAATTTAGAAAATTAGTATTCATTCTTGTGTAGTGTGAATCATCCCAAGGATAGATCCTGTGCCCATTTCCCTTTGCCTTGCATTGCTCTTCAGTTGTTTATAAGAACCTGACACTGACAACTACCAATAGCAATGAGCAATATAACAACGGAAAAGAATACAAGGTGGCTTCCTGTTATCTTTCCCATGTGCATTTAAAGGAAACAAAACCACTTTTGTTGAGGTGTCCTCTGCCTGTAAACAGCTGTAACCTTGAGGTTCTTGCTCTTCCGTCATCACCACCAAAAATTTGCTGGTTCCATCACTGAGCCTAGTTTGTAACCTTGAGCAGGGAACTCTGACCTAGGCCTGGGCAACTTGCAAAAGGACAGGGATGACCACACTGAGGTATCAAATGATCCTGCAACTACAAATCATCGATACAGTACAATTTTATTTTCCTGAATGGTATAATTTGTTATCCAAAGCACTGTGCTAAATGTGATAAATTATAGTCCTCAATGATTTTAAATATCAGTTTCTAATCTCACTACAAAATTAAAACTTTAAGTCCTTGGTACTGTATAATTTAAAATAGCTCTTAATTCCAAAATGGTAGATCAGAGAAACTTCATCAATATATACCAAAAAGGGATGGAATCTCTTTGTTAAATGATAAACTTTTACTTTATTATGGAAGATGTTTTATTCAAATATTGATAGATAATTGGTGATACCCAAGGTATTCTGGATATCTCACTGAATCAGTAATCTGTGAATCCAAATCCCACAGCAGTTGTTGGGCATTCAAATACAGTTAATTAACTAATTGAGTAATTCTGGAATAAAAACTAGTTTAACTAATAGTAAACATAAAACTAGGAGATTGTTGGGGATCCAAGATGGTGGCGACCCAGCAAGTGTGAGTCTATAGTGCTCTTCCCAAGACTCGGGTAAAGTGGGTCACCCACCCCCATCACACTCACCAAATCATTCATAATAGCTGTTTAATTTAATTAGTTGCTTAGTATTACATTTAAATAGTCTGATATTTAGTAAAAATGACCAAAGGGAAGGGAGCCCGCAGCTCTCAGCAAGCAGGAACCCCTCCCCCACCCTCTCCAGCTGCAGCTGAGGTGTCCACAGCCGCCCCGGGGGACTTACCTACAGTGACAAGCCTTGTGGAGATGATCTCCAAGCTGGACGCGAAGATTGATGCTTTTATCGAGGAGTCCTGAAGTCGATGGGACTCACTCTCGGCCGCACTGCAGAAGCACGACCGAGACATTAAGGAGATCGAGCGCCGAGTCGGAGGGGCGAAGTTAAAGGCTGCGACCTCCGAAACCACAGCGCAATCGGCCATGGATCGAGTCCGGACTCTCGAACAGCAAGTCCGGACCTTAGAGAATTACATTGACGACATCGATAATCGAGGTCGTCGAAAAAATATTCGTTTGCTGGGCCTTCCCGAATGGGAAGAGGAAGGCCAGCTTACAGCGTTCCTCGAGAAGTGGCTGCCACAGCTTTTAAATCTGGAAGCTGGATCAGGCCAGGTAAGGGTGGAATGGGCCTACCGGGTCACAATACGCGGACCTGGCTCGAACCAGCGCCCACGCCCGATACTGTTCCGGCTGCAGAGCTACAAGGAGAGGCAGATACTCCTAGAAGCCTCTAGAAATCTTGGAAAAGACCCCCAAGCTATGATCTATAAAGGATCCAAGATCATGTTATTCCAGGACTTTTCCCCAGCTCTGGTCCGAAAGAGGAAGGCATTCGACGAGGCGAAGAAGCGTTTAAGGGACTTAAATATTCAGTTCTCCGTACGCTACCCAGCGATGCTACGCTTTAACCATGAAGGATCCGTATATAACTTCGGATCGCCAGAAAGGCTAAGGAATTCTTGGACTCTCTTAGATAAATTGTAAGACATAATGGATGTTGGTTTGCCTTTCCTCCCGCTTTGGTTTATATCCCCCTTTTTTTTCTTACTTTACTGATTAATATTATCGTGGGGAGAGGGATTTGATTTTCTCCCCCCCCTTGGGGTTGTTTTCTTTTTTTTTTGTGCATATATGTGGGATGTATGTGTATGTATGTGTATATATATAAGCTGGGGGGTTTGGTTAATGTTGGTGGGGGAGGTGGTTACCTTATTCAATTTTACCTTTGTCTTTAGGAGCAGGGTTGTTTCTCCCTTGTTATTTTGTATTAGTATATTTATTTATTATTTGTTGAGGTTATAATTTTATAGTTAAATGTTTATATATGGTATTAACATTACCAAATATATCCAGGTGTTGGTATGGGTTGGGGTAGGGTGCTCACTGTTAACTCTAGCTTTGTATTATATCTGAATTCTCCTCATTTTATTGAGGAGTGCCTGGGTCAAGGGTGGGGCATTGGTTGGGAGAGGATATGATGGACTATTGGAGAGGAAGTGACACCCCCTGGGAACAAGGGAGAAAATCTCCACTTAGATACATTTTATATTTTT
>NC_057745.1:20240869-20300227 GCF_004010195.1 Chiloscyllium plagiosum | reverse complement strand
GCTCTTAAAACAGTAAATGGCTGAGGGATGTAGCAATTGGCAGGGGTCCATTCACCACTAACTTTCTAGATCTTGCAGTGGCCAACCCTGCTACCCAAAAAATCCTGCCCCATATACTTCATATCTACCAAACCTGGTTGTTTTAATTTTATTCATGAAAACAAAAAGCAACAGAAGCTGGAAAACTGAGATTTAATATAAGTGCTGGAAAAATTTCATAGCTCGGGCAGCATCTGCAGAGAGAGAAACAGGGTCAATGTTTTGAGTTGAATATGACTGTTCTTAGGATATACAGAGTGTAATATGCCTGAATGCCTCGGAGCAAAGAATGTCTGAGCTCTTAGAGTCAGAGAGATGCACAGCATGGAAACAGACTCTTCGCTCCAACTCGTCCATGCTGACCAGATACCCTAACCTAATCTAGTCCCATTTGCCAGTACATGGCCCATATCCCTCTAAACCCTTTCTATTCATATACCTATCCAGATGCTTTTTAAATGTTGTAATTGTACCAGCCTCCACCACTTCCTCAGCAGATCATTCCACACATGAACCACCCTCTGTGTGAAATAGTTGCCCTTTAGGTCCTTTTTAAATTCTTCCCCTCTCACCTGAAACCTATTTTCTCTACTTCTGGACTCCCCCAACCTGGGGAAAAGACATTATCTGTATACCATATCCATGCCCCTTATGATTTTATAAACCTCTATAAAATCACCCATTTGTCTCTCATGCTCCAGGGAAAACAGCCCCAGCCTATTCAGCCTCTCCCGATGTCTGAAATCCTCCAACTTTGGCAACATCCTTGTAAATCTTTTCTGAACTCTTTCAAGTTTCACACCATCGTTCTGATAGGAAATTCTATTATTCAAAATGAATAGGGTGACTGAAAAAAGTTTTCCAATTACTATGCATACCTGTCTGACACAATGGAAGTGTAACAACCTAGTCATGAAATGCAAATTCCAGAATTAATTCACACATTAGTCTTTCACCAGCAATCACCAGAACATTTATGGAGTCAGAATGCATATTGTGGGCATACAGCAACTGTCTCAAAGATGCCTGAATGTTATTAAAACAGAAGTATCAAAATGTACATTAATTTAAGATATTGTATTAAAATTGATTCAATAATATAAACTCAATCAAATTAAAAGATCGGGCACTGTTAAGTATGAATCATTATTACGTGAGGTATTGAAAATGTTTGCCGATTCTGAGGTGTCAGGTACTTCACAAACACAATTATGCATCTAACTATGTTAAATGAGATAACATCAGACAGTTTAATAATTAAAGCAAAGTAACTTAGTACAAGTTAAAAAGTGTAAAATTTGCTCAATCCTCGTTCTCCTTAGTACACCACATTTATCATGGTAAATATTTTGGAATTTTTTTTAGAAAAGCAAATAAGATGGTAATCATCAACAATAAAACAACTCCGGTGAAAGTTTGTTATATTATTTCAGAATAACAACAGATAACCATTGTCCAGTGACACTTTAATGTGGATATCATGTCTTCTTTTAAGATACTGTTCTTCAGCAGATTGCTTTGAATCTCATTCTCTTCTCCTTATTGTTCACCGGTTTCTTCTTTTGTTGTACCTCAGTGATATTGAAAGCATTGGGCTATTGTTGGATCCATTCCCTTTTCCTCTTTAAATAATCATTTTCGTTTTCTATTTTCCATATTCTCACACTCTCTTTACACCCATTTTCTGCTCCAGATGAGTTACCTAATTTCACCATTAAATTAAAATTTCAGGTTTAAAAATGTCTTTGAAAACACAATTATGGCAGTATAATAAAACGCTATTCCAATTTATCATTCTAGCTTTATCATAACATTATCATTCTAAAATTCACATAAAATCATTAATGCTTTAGAGAAATGATGTTCAAATGAAACAACAGGCTACCAGGACTGTATTATTGTTTAATCTGACTTAAAAGCCTCCATTGCATTTTTCAAGTAGTTATTTCCAAAACGTGGAATTTTCATTGTTAAGTTACGAATGGAAAAAGCAATACTGTTTGTTTGAAACTGAACACATAGCATCATGATATCGGAGCATCCCAACTGGCATTACTTAGTCTAGTTCTCACCGCAGTACAGGAATGCGGTGATGGCAACCAGCTTTCTCACTAGGCGTTACGTTGACTAGTGGAGCGCTTGGTTGTCAAACACTCACTGCTATAGTTCATAAAACTGCTGTACTATAATGAGAATGGGACTGTATATTAGTGACACATAAGAGCACTAGAGAAATTCCACCAGCAATGTATCTTCCCCATTTGCTGGAATCAATAGGAGGACGATTGAATAAATGTTAGTGCATGAATAATATTTTAAGCCAGCTCTGCAATTACTAATGAAAAACATCTGCAAAATCAACTAAAATAAACTGGATCGCTGAAAAGTATCTACCCCATCAGGTCCTGTTTTCATAAATTTCAGATGGCCACTGTTACAGAGGAGGACAAAGAAAATGCTATAACAACACTGTTATGAAGGTATAGAGGTGTACTGTACCTTTAAGAGAGTTGAAAAGCTAGCAAGGACTGACAAAGCACAGAGAGTCCTGAACAAAGTAAGAATGTAACACTTGGGAAACTGATAGCTACAACTGAGTTGTCATGAAACAAAAACAAATTCAAATTCAGCCAATCAGTTTAAATTATGCCCCAAGAAAACGAAATCCAATCAAATTTGAATTTAGTATTTTGATAATATTAAAACCAGTGAAACGATCTGATGTTTTGGGATATAAAACCGGACATTTTGAACAATTAGAAGAAGAACTGCAAGGCCATCTACAAATATAGACTGCTGGTTGAAGAGCTCTCTGAAAGATACCTGTCTATAAGAAGTTTGCACAGCAGAACACTGAAACTGACCTAGAGAAAATCTACAGAGGAAAATGTACAAAGGAGAATCGACAAAGCATGGTTTTTGAACCATGTTTTTTTTTGTAAATCTTAATCAGGATTTTGTTTTATCGGACCAGTATTGTAGAGTGGGAGGTAAAAGATAGGTTTAAAATAAAGGAGTTGTAAATAGTTGTTGGTTTTAATATTTCTTTGTTGGACTTCAAGAATAAAATTGGTAATTTTTACTTTAAACAGTGACCTCTGGGATAGATGTTTGCCTCTCAAATTTTAACAGGTTACAGCGTAAGGTGAACTTTTTCTGTGTGGCTGGTTTAAATTAGCTGAGAGGTTTACCCTGTGTTGTAACAACATCCTAAGCTCTCCCTGAAGACTGGCAGCAATGGCATTTATGATTTGCAGGGGTTTGCTATAAAGTGTTCAAAATGGTGACAACTTGATCATCAAGCAAAATCATGATTTGAGCTTCAACTTCTTAATGATTAGACAGAGTAGCAGAATTTAAGGGAAAGAAAAGGAAGCAATTCTTGTGCTCCAGATCCTGCCATCTTATGGGAGATCCTACTCCATAGGCCCAAAGACCTACAGGTCAAGGGTCAGCCTGTTCAGTCACATAAAGATTTGTGACAAAAATTTGCAATTTTGAGTAGATGTCATCCTTGAATCGAAGGGCAGCCAACAACAACAAGAAGGAAAATATGGAAAGATTTACCTTTTATTTGGTCTGTGTGCTTGACAAAGTGAGTTTAACATGTATTCATCACAAAATAGCAAGACTGTATAAAATGAAATTTGAATAACTCATTCACTTTGTTGAATGGAGAGGAGTCACATTTGTAGAGTACATGAAAGATGGTGAATTCAATATTTTCAATTTGCTTGATTTCAGTAAAAAATGTATTTTTTTGATGATTACAAAGTAAGAAACTGTGCAGTTTAGAAAGTAAATTAGAATTATTCCTACTTTTCCCCATAACCTATCTAGAAAGTGCTAATTTTATTTGACGTACGTTTCTGCTGGTCTCTGAAACGTCTGATTAGAATTTAAATTCCTGTCATGTTGACAACAGGTGTGTCCATTGGCTTTTTAACCCAGCCAATGTGTCACTCTTGGTTTTCCAACCAATTTATATGAGCCAGCTTAATGACAGGGGATATCTGGTCGGGTTGGACCGAAGGATTTGTTTCCATGCTGTACATCTCTATGCCTCTATGACTCTATGTGTTAATTTCAACTTCAAAATTTAAAGCAACATGCCAACCATGGATTTTGGAGTCAACAGCACAACAAAAGGAACTGACTGAATTTAAATCAGATATTCAAAGATTGTGCCTTGTTTCATCTCTTGTTTCATCTTGTGATGCTGCTTTGGATGAGATGCTAGCAATGTAAGAGTCCACATAAACATTTTCTTCCCTATTGTGAGAAGAAAAGGTCTGCCCATGAAACAGAAGTGCAGGCTGGAAGAAGCCCACGTGTTCAGAAAGAAGAGCAGGAATGACATAAGCAGAGTAGAAAAGGTGAGAATGGCACTTCACTGACATCCTGTGAGGTATATTATATCAACACTTTGCTCTGCTTTCTCAAGCATACTTCAATAATTCATTCCTCACACTACTTTGAAGTTCTACCTATCCCTTTCTGCCTGTACACTTCCTCACATTCACCACTGACACATCTTTAAATGCAATGTCACTTTAGTTACTTTCCCGTTTTGCAAAGGAAGCACAGAACACACGGAGGAGATGCAGACCAATGGCAGGTTCCCAGCCATCTCTCCGTTGACAACTCCAGAGAAGGCATCCCTGGATATCAATAGAATCTTAATGTGTCTAGCTATTCAAGTTGGGGACCCACCTAGACACCTGGTTACAGAATTAAATATTTTACAACCATGTGGCAAACCAACTCAGACATGTTGACTTGATAATTAGCCATTGTCCACAAAGGACCAAAAGTATCTCCATTACAGAAAGATTATTGGCTACATATAGCTTGAGGGACAATATTCCGTAAGGATGGGGCAAAGTGAGGGGTGGCAGGCCTCCAATATAGAGTCATACAACATTGAAACAGGCCATTCAGCCCAACTTGTGAAACTCAAACTGAGCATAACTGAGCAGGTTAATGTCACCTGGTAGCACTGCTAACAACAACTTCCATCATTTTGCTGATGATTATGGGGCAGCAATTGGCCAGATTGGGTCTGTCCCTGTTGACAGGGCATAGGAGGCAGTTTTCTATATTGTCAGTTCTGAGTTATATCTGCACTTGAATAATTTGGCTAAAGATACAGTTTTCCTGGAGCACAAGTCTTCAGTACTGTTTCTGAAATGTTGTCAGAGCCCACACTGTTTCCAAAATCAAGTGCCTTCAGCTATTCTTGATATCATGTGGAGAGAGTTCCATAGGCCAAAATTATAGATTGGCTTTTATTATGGACACTTCAATAGGCCAACTGCAAGTGTGTACAAACCTGACATTAATGGCTTGCTAATTTTGAATGCTAGTTTAAAAAGGTTGCATGATATTCTAGCCTTGGATAAACATCACTCTTATGATCTGCAGCAAAGTGCTCTCTAATTTATTGCCAGTAGGGAATTGTGGGTGAGCCAAGAAAAAGATGATAGAATAAATGCCCTTGCGATTGATGAATGTTCCAGGATATACTGAGTAGATTAACTAATACACCCATGCAGTAAATAATCTACTGCACCTGTGAAAATTCAGTCAGGATCTCAAAGTACTTGCCCATTCTATCCGGCAATATCATGGGCAAAGTTGACATAATTGCCTGCCCTGCCAAACAAATCATCAGTCACCAGCATTATGCATTTATGGGTTGCTGACCATGAATCTCTCCATCACAGCCTTGGAAGGATCAAGAAGCAAACAATGAGGGTGATAATGATTTTTGACCGTCTCGGGTAAAAAGTGATTATCAGGTCCACTTGGCAACTAATAAAGTTCCAGCCAGCTGAAAGGTCAGCCACTACCTGATGCAACATATTCAGCCAGCTGAGACACTGCTGTTGTGATGTGCTGGAAGTTTAAACACTACCTGTGGACCATGTGGTAATAAGTATGTACTCCTGTGAGTTGCATCTTTCTGCTCATAACCTCGCTCCTGTGGAGCTGCAGATCTGTGAGAAACAGGCTAATGCTGTTTCTGATGCTGCTAATCATTTTGGTCCTCATCTGAGGTCCAACATAATGCAGTAGAAAGGACACACATGTTGATCTGATAGTACGGAGCTTCAAAAAATGAGGATCAGATAAACAAACCTCCAAAGTTGTCAAAGTTGCATCTCAACACAAATACTATGTAACAAAACAGGCAGGAAATCAGCTGTAAGATTTCAGGACAGGTTTTCCTGTCATGTGTTCAGTCCCTTGATTGCTGTGTATTAACCCTATTTTCACGAAGAAGTTTCGCAAACACTTGAGATCCACAGTAAAATTGAAAAAGCAGTGTTAATTACACTGAAATTGACTGATTAATGATTGAAATTGTCAACTCCACCTTCCCAAGGGGTTGTTCACATGCAGTCTATCATGTTGCAGTGAAATGTGGAATTCAATGTGTTGGAGATGAGTTGCATTTGTCCATTTGCTGGGTATTGAACATGATATGCCACTATATAAAATGTGATTTATATCTTTAATTGGCACCAATTACTTTATCATGAGTATTTCAATTAAGCTTGGTTTTGTCTTTAACTTCTCCACAGACACTTTTAGGAAAAACTAACTGAACAGTCACGGTAGTCCAGTTGGAAATCAAGTGTAAAGTGTAATGATAGAAATGAGGTCAGCCAGGTGGACCTCATAGAATATGAGCTCCCTGATTGGAGCTGTAATCAGATCCAATTAGGAAGCCCTGGCAGATAGATTTTTTTTAAAAAAGTGTCAGAGATTCTGTTCAGCTGGCTCTGAAGGAGCTAGCTTAGTGGCAAGACTCTTCACATGTAAATAATGGGCGAGTTGGTGACAAGTGGCGTTATTTCAGCAGTGATGAGAGAAAAACATGCTCCTAAAGAAATTGGCTCACAACAGTCATCTTTGAGCTGGAGTAAGCATTTCTGGCATCATGTTGCTATTTGGAAAACTTGACTCATTCAATCCTGCCGTCGGAGACTTGTTTCTTTTCAGGCAAATGGCACTAGGGCAGATGACAAGCAACAAGTAATTTCCCTGACAGCTTGTGGACCCATAGCTTTTTCAGTTATTAGGTGCCTAACCTTTCCTGAGGCACCTTTCAAGAGTTGACGTATTTAGATAAGGAATATTATGACCCCAGCATCCCCTAACTCTAAGATGCTATCAGTTTTACTGGGTGATTTGAGAACCAGGGTAATCTGTATTGGGATTTCTGACTGGGTTAAGATGATGGCAGAGGCACATGACTTTGGTTTAAACCTTTAATGAAATGCTGAGGAACTGTTTGGTATGCGGAATGAATGATGTAACCACGCAAAAGCATCACTAGCTGAAGCCCAAGAGGACTTCAAATGGTATTCCAACTAGCTGTGTCATTAGAAAATGCAGAAAGTGGAGCATGTGAGTTGCAGAGTATTCCGAAGGAATTGGACACTCTTGCCATCCAACTGTGTTTGGGGGAAACATCGCTTGAGTAAAGGCAATTGCACAGCCTCACTCAGGACATATCCTGAACAGAAAGACTCTGGTTAGCCCACAGCAAAACCCCAAAACAAAGCCAAATCTCGACCAAATGGTTGAAATTTTCTTCAGAATCCAGGCCAGAAAACCATTGTAGTTGCTGCTGGTACACAGCAAAAGAGTCTTACTAGACTTTAAATTGAGTAAGTGAACTCATAGGCTGGTATCCAGGAGAGTATACACCATGGAAAGACCACCTATATCTGGTTTGGAACAGTTAAATTGCTTAGCAACATCCAAATCAGCACCAATCAAATAAAATGTCTAGTTAAATGGTCGTCCAATTCTAATGGAGGTCAATACTGGTGTGGCCGTTTCAGTGATCACAGAACCAGTCTTTAACAAAATTCACTCTGGACTCCAACTCTTAAGTTTACACAAGACTTCAGCTTGACTGAGAACCTATACTGGGGAATCTTTACATATTAAGGGTGCAACTTCAGCTTTGGTCTCTGATGAGAAACAGCTGGTTCAGTTACCACTGATTGTAGTAAAATGCTTGGGGCTGAAAATGTGTTGCTGGAAAAGCGCAGCAGGTCAGGCAGCATCCAAGGAGCAGGAGAATCGACGTTTCGGGCATGAGCCCTTCTTCAGGAACCCCTTGCAAGGATGCCTTCCTTGAAGAAGCTCTCTTCCTCCCTCTACAAGGATTTCAGTGAGTCCCTCTCTCACTGCACACCCCAGGTCATCTCCTCTGCACAGAAGCTCTTCTCCTGCTCCTTGGATGCTGCCTGACCTGCTGCGCTTTTCCAGCAACACATTTTCAGCTCTGATCTCCAGCATCTGCAGTCCTCACTTTCTCCTCAAAGGTAAAATGCTTGGGCCCAAGCTTGATGGGGCAAAATTGGTTGAGGAAGAGTCACCTGGATTGGCTCAATATTTTTTGCATAGAAAATGGCAGCCTGAGTGAAATCTTAATTAAATGCCTGGATTTTTTCAGGAAGTCTAGGAACAATCAAAAGCACCAAAGTCACCTTGCACATTGACTAGGAAGCAATTCCACAATTCTGAGAGGTCCACCCAGTGCCACTTCCCTTACGGGCAAAAGTAGAGACATAAACAAGCACATTGGACAGCGAAGGAATCATCAAACCAGCCCTGTTTGTGGAATGGGCAGCACCAGTTGTACTGATTGTGAAGGTTGATTCATCTTTCTGGCTATTTTAAACAAACGATAAACTGCTTTTCACAGCTGGAGAAATATAGAGGATTTATACACAAAGCTGGTAGGGGAGCTATCCTTTACAAAGCTGGATATAAGCCATGTGTACTTGCAATTGCAGTCAGAAGAGGATTCCCAGAAAAATGCCACACTTAATACCCATAAGGATTTGTATCAATATACAAGTCTGCTGTTTAAGGGTATCATCAACCTGTGCAATTTTTCAGCAGATGGTGGAGAATGTTTTATGAGGTTTACCACAGGTCACCATTTACCTAGATGATGTGCTATTAACTGAAATTTCATACATAACCAGGCCTCCATCCTGGCACCTTTGCATCAACTCTTAAAAAAAGGGTCAGCCTTGGAAATGGTTGCATAGCCAAGTCATATAATCATAGAGAAGGGAAACAGCTATCATACTCTAAGGTATTGGCACACTATCATCTCAAGCAAGCTCTGGTATTAACATGTGATGCCTCCCCACATAGCATCGGGGTAGTATTAGCTCATAGGTGGCCCAATGGAGGGGAACACCCAATGGCATATACATCCAGGACTTTAGTTTATGCAGAACATAAATATACCCAGATAGACAAGGAAGGTTTGGCAATCATATTTGAAGTCAGGAAGTTCTACCAATATCTTTACAGACGTAAATTTGAAATAATAACATATTAATAAACCTTGTTACGTCTACTTAAAGAAGACAAGGCAGTGCCGCCCGTAGGTTCAGGCAAAATTCAGCACTGGGCTTGAATATTCCTGATGAAGGGATTTTGCCCGAAATGTCGATTTTCCTGCTCCTCAGATGCTGCCTGACCTGCTGTGCTTTTCCAGCACCACTCTATCTAAACTCTGGTTTTCAGCATCTGCAGTTCTCACTTTTGCCTAATGTAAGATCAGGTCCAGTGACATATAAAGTTCATGCAGTTGTGACGGTCCTGAAAAAGAATGTTGACCATATGAAAACCGCAGTTGAAACTTTATTGCTGGAACAGCACAGCAGGTCAGGCAGCAACCAGGGAACAGGAGATTCGACGTTTCGGGCACAGGCCCTTCTTCATTCCTGAAGAAGGAATGCAAGGCAAAGTTGGAGGAACCTGACCTGGTGCGAAAATGATCCAGGAGGAGCGACAAAAAAAACAACCAACGTATACCCTTGGAATCAGAGGGGGAGGGATGTAGTGATAGTAACAAGGTCAGCCAGGTGAACCTCATAGAATGAGTTCCCTGATTGGGGCAGTTAGGCGGTAGTGTGGGGGTTAATTTTTTTAAAAATTAACAGGAAAAAAAAATAAACTGGAGTGTTCACACCTGCACACATACAACATGGGTGCTGGGGGAAAAAATAAGCACTACCGCAGTTAGGAGAAAAAAAATAAACAGGAGTGTAATGACACGGCTTATCACAGGCCACTCGGGTGTTTCTTTTCTTCTTGGTGGTGGAAATTTGAATAAAGATTCATGCACTTTGTGTCTTTCGCTGTGTCTCACACCTGCACACACACAACATGGTGCTGGGGAAAAAATAAGCACTACCGCAGTTAGGCGGTAGTGTGGGGGTAAGAAAAAAGTGTGTCAGACATTCTGTTCACTCTAAAGAAAAAAAAATTTAAAAAAATAAACAGGAGTGTCAGAGATTCTGTTACTCTGACAGCTGGCTTTTACAGAGCTGAATCAGTGCCAAGGACTCTTCATGGTAAACAAAGGGCGACTTGGTGGATAACAGCCTATGTGGAGTTATTCCATAAAGCTTCACTACAATGGAGTCAAGGTTGATGCAAGGTTGACTGGAGACTCAAGCGAGTAATTTCAAATAACAACATTTCTTGGCAGAGATATAGTCATTCCAAAGTCATGTGAATGAGTACATCTGCCAGCTGCAGTTTTAACTGGAGCTGTTCAGCAGGTGAAGACTTTATAATGCAACTGTTCTAACAGATCTAAAATGGTTGTGTAACAGGCATACGATTAACTATTCCAACCTCATAACTGTGAAGGCATATACTCAATTCTAAAAGGAGTACCACAAATGAATAAAAGACTTCAGCTTCTCATAAAGAAAGAAATGCAATTGCACCATTAATTAATTCATTGCAGTATTAGTCAAGGACTCTAGAAATCTTTTAGTTCAAACTGATTTAACTTCAAATTTTCCTCAGAAAATCGAACAAAGGCTGATTTGGATTATTGCTTTGGATTTATTTGCCCCTCCGAAAACAATGTTTATGTCCCAACAGAAGGTGTAAGACAGAAATACACTAACTGTCAGTAAATATTTAGATGTGCACTTGCAATGCAAAGGCATACAAGGCTATGGGCCAAGTGCTTGTAAACGGGAACAGAATTGTTAGGTGGTTGTTTTTGACCAGTGCACACACAATGGGCTGAAGGGCTTTTTTTTCTGTGAATAGATCTCTAAATTCTTGACATTTCTTACCTTGCATTTAGGGGTCTGGAGGTGTTCCTTGAATCACTCGTCGTATCTTTTCTGCATCGTCTTGTATTGTCTTGTTATTTGGGTCAATCTTGAGAGCCGCTTCAAAATCCTGAAGGCCTGCCAGACCATAAATTAAATAATCCCTTGAATAAATCAAATCTGCTGTGATGTGATTGTAAACCACAAAATTCATATTGAATTACTAGAATGTACTGGTCTGCAAGATCTCAGTTGAAGAAGCAGTGGGAAAATATAATTGGCTTCAGTGTGCCTAGACTATTAACAGGAAAAAATATCAGAATTCTAAATTATGATTAGCAAGCAATTGCAGATTTTGCACATTTGCTGAGTGTGTTTCTCTTCACCCTCAATGATGGCGAGATGAAGTTTGGTTAGAACACATGCCAAATTGCATAGTTCACCAACACTGACAACCACACAGCTAAATCCCATAGCTCCATGTTCCAACATAACTTTGTTAAGGTTTAGATGGACAGGTTGAGTTGGGAAAAAATGAAGTTTTATCTCCTCACTCCTTGTGATGTTGGGCATATAAAGGTATGGTGGTACAGTGGTTAGCACTGCTGCCTCACAGCGCCAGGGGCCATGGTTCAATTTCAGCCTTGGGTGACTGTCTGTGTGGCATTTGCATGCTCTCCCATGTCTATGTGGATTTCTTCCAGGTGCTCTGGGTTCCTCCAAAAGTCCAAAGATATGTAGGTTAGGTGGATTGGCCAAAATGAATTGCCCATAGTGTCCTGGGTTAGCTGTGGTCACCGTGAGGTTACGGAAATAGGCTGGGATGCTCTTTGGAGGACTCTGGAAAATTCAATGGGCCGAATAGCCTCTCCGTACAGCTTAGGGATTCTATAATTCTATAAATGACCTGAAAAGTGAGAAAATAAGGGAAAGAGCGAAGCACAAAGAAATAGCTATATGCTATTGTTTTGCTGACTGTGGTTAAAATTTATTCTTAAACACACACTAATCTGTACATTGCCATACCTGAAGTTAATTCTAAATAACTTCAGAGTTCATTAACTGGTGCGGTATTTGAATCTTCACATATTACAGTATTAAGGAAAGAATGAGAAAGAGGAAAAAAGTTGGGAAGGGAAAAACTGGTGTAGCCCTGTTTTAATTCCAATATCTAATATTTGCTAATTATATATTACTACATTTTTTTTCATATGTTTGTGGGATAGGGATGTTGCTGGCTTCACCAGCAATTATTGCTCATCCAGAGGACGGTTAAGAGCCAACTACATTGCCAAGAGTCTGGAGACACATGAGCCAGACGAGGTAAAGAGGCAGATTTTCTTCCAGAAAGTCCCAAAAGTCTGTTTTATAATTTACCATAATTTATGAACAATAAAAAGGCTTTCTCTTAATTCCATATTTTTAACAAATTCAAATTTCACCAACTACCATAATAGACTTTGAATCCATATCCCCAGAACAACAGGCGAGAGTTCTGGATTACTAGTCGAGTGAAATTACCACTATCCCCTAATTTCAGTGCACAAAGTATCAAAAAGTTCTCTTACCTTCTACGTAGAGTTCCAGCTCACAAAATGCTGTTCCTCTTCGAACATGGGCTTTCAGTCTGCCATTTGCATTATCTGGAACAGCAGGAGTTAACAAATCAAGTGCCTAAAGGAAAAATATATAGTTAAGCAAGTAAAAAGATATAATATAAAAAGAGCTGTAGGTTATGTTTAAAAAGTGTGTGTAAAATATTCCAAGAGTAGTAAGTAACTTAAAGCATCATGCACCAACCTAGCAATCACAGTGTTTCCACTCAGGCCACAGATTAAAATAGCAAATCAAGTCCCGGTGACTGCCACAGAATTTAATCCGTATCTATTTAAAAAGAATACTGTCATTTTGGCTGGATGATTTTGCAACCTTCAATTTAATGAGTTGCTCTAGCATAAGAGAGGGAATGATTGTGGCCCCTGTTTATCCCCTGACACAGGAAGCAATGCATTCCACATCAGAGAAATAAAAATGTGGGACAAATAACCAAACGCCAATCCCTTCATAACAAATATATAATTTCATATTGTTCTGTAACAGATGGAATTTTATGATTTACCTTAATTTTGTAACTGACCCTGATGCAAAAAGTGACTTGGACACAGGAAGGTTCTTAAATGTGCACACAAACTGAATTATGGTTAATTTTGCCTTATTCAATTGATCAGCATTAACTAATTTCCCAGAAACTGAACATGAACTAACCTTGGAGGAGTCTTCAATGGCTTTGTGTAAATTTCTTAGTTTAAGGTGGCTTGCAGCCCGGTTCAGATATAGGGCTGGAAGTTTATTATTCAATTGTATTCCCAAATTATAGGCATTAATTGCTGCAAGATAATCTCCGGATGCAAAGAGCTTGCTGGAAGAGAAAAATAATATTTGAACAATATGATAACCTGATTTGAAGTGTATTACAGGGAAATTAAACAGGTCTTCATGGCTAACAATGTACAGACTGCCACAAATGAAGATCACTTACTGCAGTTAGTCATTACTTTATTATCGACAACAATGTAATATATTCCAGAATTTCTTTCAGAGGATACATAGAAAAGGCAAATCATTGAATTAATTTTCCAAGTGCCACATAATTATGTGAAAGACCAAACAGTTCCTGTTCATAAACAATTTGAATATGGAGGGCTACAGAGTTGCGGCATCACTGACTTCACCTAACATAGATGCATGCATTGTTTTCAAAGGACAATATGGTTAATTGTAACATTTACATTCTGAGTGGAAAGTAAGTTTCAACCAATTAGGTAGCAGATAGAAAGGCAAATGGAGGAAAGGCAATGGCACAGTGGTATTATCACTAGGCTATTAATCCAGAAACCAAGGAAATATTCTGGAGACTCAGGTTCAGAACCCCCCATGGCAGTTGGTGGAATTTTAATTCAATAAAAATTTGGAATTAGGTAGTTCCTGCTTTGTTTCAAGGGCCAGATGCCTTATAAATATGGTTACTGGGAGACCAGATCTAACTTTTGTGACCTTGGCTGATGACTCCATTAAGCAACCCCTTGACTGAAATTGGGCATCAATACAATGCAGCCTGTTCTTCCACAAAGACTATGGTGAAGCAGATAAAAACTTCCAGAGGAAGATATTCAATGTTTGGATCAGCGTTGAAGGGCATTGCAGTTCACTCCAGACAGAGTACATCACATTATCCCAAGATGCTGTATTCTGTACAACTGGAGTAGGCAACAAGGGGAGGTGATGGCCTAGTGATATTATTGCCAGACCGTTAATTCAGAGACCCAGATAGGGTTCTGAGGCCCGGGTTCCAGTTCAACCATGGCAGATGGTGGAATTTGAATTCAATAAATATCTGGAATTAAGAATCTAATGAAGACCATGAATCCATTGACGATTGTTGGAAAAACCCATCAGGTTCACTGATACCCTTAAGGGAAGGAAACTGCCATCCTTACCTGGTCTGGCCTACATGTGACTCGACCCACAGCAACGCGGTTGACTCTTAAATGCCCTCTAGGCAATCCCATGAATGAATAAACAAAAAATGATGGATTCTGAAGAGCTGGGAGACTATCAGCAGTCATATGAGGAGGAAGATGGTGACATAGCACAGGAGGAACATCACGTTCTGCATGATTGAGCACTGAAGCATCGAGTGCAATAAGACACACTGGTTAACTGACACCAGTTCCAATAACTGAGAGCTGGTTACAGTGATTACTCATTGACTGTAGGTGTGCTGGTTCTTGAAGGGCAAGCTATCCCTGACTGCTGCCATTCGCAAATGTATCTTCTGCTTGTTTTATTGTTTGCTTTTACCATTGCTGATTAAAAGTGAATGATGTGAAACTTTTGAAGGCTTTCCTGTATGTGAAGGAACCACACTGAACAATGATAAGCTGTTGGGCTACAAAGGACATTGGGGAAAGAGTAGCACTGCCTAAGATAGGACTGTAAGTTGGAATGAAGCTAAGGACAGATAAGCTGTGCAGCTTTTTCTTAAATAGCAATAGATGTTTGAATATGCACTTGTAAATGCAATGAAGCATCAGCTGTACCATCTATGTGTTAAGAAAAGCATTACTTTTGCTTGCCCTTCCACTACGTGCATGGTGAATGGTAGCTCAAAATTGCCACCACTTGGCTGAGTGCATGGCTGGGCTTTAAATACAGCATTAGCAATAGGAATCTTGGGATGTCCAGCACAGGTAAGTATTGCTACCTATGACAAGTGGAAGAATACAACAAGCAGAAAACCATAGAGGTGTGATGCAAAATAATGAGGCAGGTTGGGAAGAGAGCATGAGAAAAATTGCCAGATCTTGTGGACATCACCATGACACTCACCAAAATTGGTATTTAGCCAATTCTGGTGAGATTCAGCACTTTATATCACCGTTTTTCCAACTATTATGTTATTAGCATCAGGATCAGCAGAAATCATTGAAAGGCTTCAGCAACAGACCAGAATGGCTTCTAGACTGATGGGTCAGTTATTGAATGGGTGAGCAAGTTGTTTCAATCAGTAGTCCGTCATTAATGTACTGGCTGTTTTCTCTGGATATTAAAATAATGTTTAAACAAATGCAATGATGAGTAGTTTTTTTAATCCTCAAATCATCTTCCTATCTCATTGACTAACACTTTCCTGGAGAATTGCAGAAGTACTTCAAATAAAGTATTTCCTCAGAGATGGTGAGATTGTAATATTCTGTGTCACAAACTGCTGCTAAAGCAAATAAATTTCCACCAGTCAAGTACATCTTGTGAGTGGCATTTATTCAAGCAAATGTCACAATATCATTTGTCAAGATATTTTGGCAGAATCATATCATCTCTCATTTTCTGCCCATGTCTCTTTTTTTCAGCATCTACCTTAATTCTTGTTTAAAAGCTCTTATACGCTCAGCAGCAGTTGTTTTGACAGCAGGTTGAGACAGAGAATTCCACACTCTAACCAACTCTTTTTGTGTCTTCACCCAATTTTTATGCATATACATGTCTGGCAAGAATTACTGTATAGTGACCAAAGCAAAAACACGGGGTAATTCTCTCCTTTTTAACCAAAGGCAGTTAAGACTCCTTTCAGTCACTGTGTGAAGATCATACAGCTAATTCCCTTCAATGTCTCAACTTTACCTCTACATTTTCCCAATGAAGTGTCTCCATTTATTTGGTGCCTTTTCGAATTAACTTTCTTAATTTTCGTTAGTCACAAGCAGAGACTCCCGTGAATTAGTAGAGCTGTTCAGTAGAGCTTTTGAGTGCTTTGAAGATGTCCCTAACAATTGTTTCCAACAATCGACAATGGATTCATGCCATGACCATGTGGAATACTTGTTTCAGAAGTCTCCTGTCAGGCATATAAATGATATGCTCTGCCTAGCGGAAATGGTTTTGTGGTTAAGTCTTCCATTGTGGATATGTTGGCTTGGGAGAGAATACTGCTGTTTGATCACCTTTCTTGCTATTGAATTTGGAGAATTTGCAAAGGTATCACTGGTAGCATTTGTCCAATGCCTCAAATGGCCTGAGGAGGTTCCCCAGATATAAAAATGGACATATTGTTCAGGATCTCACCGTTGATCTTAATTAACAAATTATTGTGGCATGAGAGCTGACTGGAAGAGGGGACCTTACATTTTCTTGAGTTTAGTGAAAAGCCTATTGTTTCAAATGCTTCAATGAAGGAATCAACAATCACTTTGGACACAGTTTTTAAGTGAATACACACACAAGCATCATCTGTTTACTGCACCCACTCACCGGAGCTGAGTGGTTTTAGTATTGGATGGAAGGTGATATGAATTAAACAGTTTCCCATCTGTTAGGAAAATTACTTCCGTCAGTGGGTAATTTGGTGGTGAGGTGCAGTATTGCAGACAAGAAGTTGGAGAATAAGTTTGGTGTAATGAAACAGCCTTACCTGACCTTGCTTGACAGAGACTCTGATGTTCCATTGATGAGGATTAAGGCTTACATGTCATCATGGAGTAGGTGGAGGATGGCAAAAACTTCTGATGGCAGGAAAACTGGAGGAGGATACTCCATAAGTCTTCACAGGTGGTGGAGACAAAGACTTTTTGAGTGTTTGAAAATGGCCAAGTACAGCAGTTGGTCCTGTTCCTTGTATTTTACCGATGAGTTAGGGAAGTGTGAAGTTTTTTAATATTACAATCAATTGTTAAAAATGTTGTCATAACTTACTTCCCCTTATCCTTCAGCCAGTCTGGATTTTTCTCCTCTTCTTTCAGGTCTTTAAGCTCAGGGATATTTGCATTTTTAGCTCGTCTAGCTTCTGCCTGTTTTCTTAACCACTGTAAACAAATGAAGAACCTTAGTTCATAAATTTTCATTGTATATTATATTTCTTAAGGCATCTTAACTTACACAAAGTTAAAAATCACACAACACCAGGTTATATGGAAACACTAGCTTTCAGAGTGCTACTCCTTCATCAGGTAGCTGTAGAACAGGATCATAAGACAAAGAATTTATAGCAAAAGATTACAGTGTCATGCAGCTGAAATGATATATTGAACAGACCTAGATTGTTGTTAAGTCTTTCATCTTTTAGAATGGGTTGCAGGTTTCGTTTCATTAATATGTATATTCCAGAATTTCTTTTAAGTTACATTCTCGAGATAACTTAAAGTTTTATGATGTCTCAGCTCAGAAACCTTTCATACATTGTATGAGCTGAGATGTCACTTTTTTTTAATAAAACCTTACGATATCTCAAGAATGTGACTTAAAAGAAGTTCTGGGATTAACATATTAATGAACCGAAACCTGCAAAGCTTTCTAAAAGATGAAAGACTTAACAGCAATCTAGGTTTGTTCAATATTTCATTTCAGCTGCATGATTCTGTAATCTTTTGCTATAAATTCTGTGTCTTATGATCCTGTTCCACAGCTACCTGAAGAAGCAGCGCTCCGAAAGCTAGTGTTTCCAAATAAACCTGTTGGACCATAACCTGGTGTTGTGTGATTTTTAACTTTGTCCACCCTAGTCCGAAACTGGCACCTCCACATCATAACTTATACAAAGCTGCTTTATAAACTTAGCAACTTCATTCTCGAAATTCTAAATCAAATCTATAAAGACCATTTTAAGTGTAAACGTTTGATCACATCCTAGATTTTCGGTTATAATATATGGACAACAAAGAAACAAGAATAAATTAAACCAAAGCTCAAATGTAAACCAACAGCAACTAATCAACAGCACCACACAGAATCATATCTAGGATTCCTCACAGTGAGTTTCAGAATTTACTTGAACTACATTAAAAATTGATCAAGATTAAGACATGACATTCATCAAAGTAAGATTGTAATCCAAGTATAATCATGGCATTCCTGTACCCCAAGCAATAACAAACTAAAATCTGGCAGAAACCCAAATAAATTTGCCTATTCATGCTATTGAAGAGGAACTCTGTATAAGTGAGTACAAAGAACAGAAAAAGATAATTAAAATGTAAAATAAATTAGAAAAAATATTAATTCCCAGCACCTACTTAGAGATGCAATATTTTTTTCTACCTATTATTTTATTCTGCAAACAACAGGTTTTACTAAAATCAATACAAAACCACCATAATTTCCTTATCCTTTCAATTTGAAACTCATCTCTAACCGGATATTTAAACTAATTACGTGAGCTGCCAAACCATCAGAGTTAACAATGTATAAATACTTCTTTGTTTTCTGAGATTCACAGGTCCAGAAACAATTTCTCCATTGATTATGGCATGTGTTTGAAGAAATGTATTCACTTTTACAAAACCCAAACCTCTTCCTCCTCTGCAATAAGAGATTCTCTCAGTGCTGTAGGAAAAACTCGTGGTGTGAATTGTACTTCAATATTGCCAGCTGAACGGGGATCTGGGATGATTTTGTCATTGTAGTTTTCAGCAAACATGTTGGCAGCTGTACCTGCAATTAATCAATGGTTAAAAGTTAACCATTAAATACCATCCTGCAAAAATTATTATACTTTTTGTTTGCAGTTAGGAACTAAAGTAGGAGGAAAAGGTACCTTTATTAATATGATCTACAGATTTGCCACAGATATATCAGGAAACAACTGACTTCTTTGATAAACAAATCTTTACGATACGGAAAAAGGAATTTCAAGGCATTGAACTATGCATTGTCAAGTAGAATGAATAAAACCAAAAGTTAGCGCCAATCCAATTTATTTAACCTTATTTAAACAAAAGATATTGGAGCTGATAATGTGGTCATGTCAAGGTGGCACTAGAACTGCAAAGTACTAAACACTAAGTCACAATGTCAACTTATAAAATAAATGCGAGGTCAGCCAACTTGCATATTTGAACGCTACATATGGCATATTACACCTGCTTGATTAGATGTAACAACTTCACACCATTATTCTTCTGCTTTTGATGAGTTTTTGGCTGCTCGTGAATAGTCTAATTATTTTTCATCCAGAAAATGTTCTGGACAGAATGACCCTTTTTAGTGGGCAGGCTTTGTAGGTCCTGCAATGAACGATGTCCCTTTTTGGAGGAGAGCACCATCTTGAGGTCAAACCATAAGCAGAGTAGCATGGATGGAAAATATGATGTTTGAGCAGGTAAGAAAAAACATTTTTGGTTAAACAAAATCAACAGTGTCAGTATAAAAAGGAATGCTTATCTTAATTGAATACATTTGAGCTGCTGTATCCTGATGTTGTCACAGTGCTACACATATTAGGTATTAAACACATTCAGTGTCAAACATCGCACCAGAAGATTCTGTACAGTTGCATGTTCACTTCTCAGTCCTCAGTATATTGATGAAATGTCTTCTCTCAAATAAAGGGGAGGCATTAGTATAGTGGTATTATCACTGGACTGTTAATTCAGAGATCCAGTAATGTTCTAGGGATCTGGGTTTGAATCCTGCCACAGCAGATTATGGAACTTAAATTCAATAAAAATGTGGAATTAAGAGTCCCTTGTCGGAAAAACCCATTAGTTCACTAATGTCCTTTAGGGAATGAAACTGTTATCCTTACTTCGCCTGGACTACATGTGACTCCAGACCACAGCAGTGTGGTTGACTTTTAAGTGTCCTCTGGGATGAGCAATAAATGCTGGCCTAGCCAGTGACACTCTCATCCCGTGAATGAATAAAAAGTGCTTTTTGGTGAAGTAAGTTGTTTAGCTAAATAATAAAGTATCTTTAACAAATATCCAAAAGAAAGAAGTACACTTCTATAATACCTGTTTATACATACAGCAAAAAAATGACATAATATAAACATGATTTTTGGATCGAGTACTGGTTTATTATTCTCTAAATTCCAATTTAAAGCCCCAAACATCAAATTCCACACTCAGTCGTGCAAAGAAACTGCAAAAGAGAGATCAACCCATTCCCCCCAACTTATCCCCAAAATCAGCAAATCAGCATAGAATCATAGAATCCCTACAGTGCGGAAACAGACTCTTTGGCACAACAAGTCCACACCTACCTTCCAAAGAGTAACCCACCCAGACCCAATCGCCTACCGTATGACTCAGGTCAGTCATGCTGGCAGTACATTTGAATATTCCAACAAACAAGTTACTTTGTTCCAACTAACATGGGCTAACCTAAGGTCTCTCTTGGCTAAGAGTGTAGTTGAGCATAAGGGAAGGAGGAAACCAAAGGCAGGGAGAAAACTTAAAATGAGTGAGAGGTACAATGAATCTGAAATCCACTTAGCTTAATGTCACATGCTGCATCTTTTATGGGTATTCTTAAGACTTGTTATTTTAATGTTATTTTAAATTCTCTCTTGCTGATTTTGTCTTTATGTAAAAGGAAATCCGAATTAAATCGCTGATTTGAAATAGGTTTACCTCCTTTAACTGAATGTTTGTTTGAAGTTCGTGAGTCAGAATTCTGTATTTTGGCTTCTTCCTTCTTCTTCATCCTCCTTTTCTCTGCCTCAATTTTCTGCTTTGCATGCTTTAGTTCCTCCTTTCTCTTTAATTTCTCTTCTTCATGCTTCTGCAGCTTCCACTGTTCCAACTCTTCAGTAGCTTTTCTTCGCTCTTGTTCTTTCATCTCTTCAATCTGTTTTCTGGCATGTTCCTCTATCTGTACAATTGTCGTGCAAGTTTATTATTCTGAAACATCATGTTTAGGTCAAATTTTCAAGTTTCTGACTCTCACATTTAACAATACTACAGCTTTAAGAGGTATTTTTGTCCTTTTTTTTAATAAATGAAAAAAGGTTGAGATAGAGGCACAAATCAGTCTGCTGAAAGCCAATAAAGCAAACAGGTTGTGAGGCCTTGGGTGTTTTCTCAAGTTGGAACAATAGAAGCAGCTTGAATGGGTGGGGTCAAGCTCCCACAGAACCAGGATCTTTAGTTCTGGTTTTCTGCAGGTGCTGGATGTGGAAGCTCTGAATTTTTTTCCTCTCTGTTTTAGTTAAAAGCTGGGGTTCTCTTCCTGCTGCTAGAATTGCATGTGAGACAATCTATTTTACCGAATTTGCCTTTGCCAAGGATGTGCTTTTGGCATGTTACTATACTGAAATAGTTAATTAGTGGTTGTTAATATATATGTTCTTTTGTTAACCATTTCAGTAGAGTTACAGTTAAGTCAATTCTTTTCTTTTATTTTCATTCTATCTGTATTTTAACTATAGTGTAAATATAAAGTGTATTTGGCTTGAAGTCAAGTAGTTTCACCCATTGAATTGCAGCTGGAATGCAACCCCTTACACTTACCTTTAAAGTAAGAAGATGTTAGGGTCTAGACTATCTTCTTGATATATTTTCAGGGGGTTTGGTCTGGTTCATTACACAAGTATATAAAAATTTCATTCTAATTAAATCTACGAACTTCGTATCAGAATGTACTTTAGCTTTACAATGAAGCTTAAAGAGTGTTTTAAGTATTTCTACATTTTTAGTAATGCATATTGCAATGTTGGTGGGAAAAGTAGAAATGAAAATTACATTAATACTTTATGGATTGCTAGCATAGAAAATGTAAATCTAATAAGCATACTTCAGATAGAAAAGGAATGACTATAATTTTAGACAGCGGATGGAGTCAGTGGAAACACAAAAAACTGAGGCATGGTATATGTTGTGTGAAAGAAAGAAGAAATGTTAATCTGTACAATCAGATTCAGTAGATGACAGAAGGTACTGATTACAGAGTAAATTTTGGAGAATTCTCTCTCCTCACAATGCAATTAGGCTACCGACACAACCATAAATAAATCCTCTTACAATTGATGTAGTTTACACCTTTGCTAGAATTATAAATGTAAGATAAAAGAATTAAAGTATGAAAAATGGAGGCAAATTATTGACATAATCCAAACCATCCACCAGCATGTAATTTGTTCCAAGTTTGTATTCATGGGTAATGTATGTTGAATGAAGAATTAGTTATAGAGATGTACAGCACAGAAACAGATCCTTCATTCCAACTTGTCCATGCAAACCAGTTATCCCAACCTAATCTGCTCCCATTTGCCAGCACTTGGCCCATATCCCTCTAAACCCTTCCTATTCATATACACATCCAGATGCCTTTTAAATATTGCAATTGTTTTCCACCACTTCCTCTGACAACTCATTCCATACACGTACCACTCTCTGCATGAAAAAGTTGCCCTTTAGGACTCTTTTATATCTTTCCCCTCTCACCTTAAACCTATGCCCTCTAGTTCTGGAATTCCCCCACCCCAGGGAAAAGACTTTGTCTATTTATCCTATCCATGCCACTCATGATTTTGTAAACCTCTATAAGGTCACCCCTCAGCCTCCGATGCTCCAGGGAAAACAGCCCCAGCCTATTCAGCCTCTCCCTACACTCAAATCCTCAAACTCTGGCAACATCCTTATAAATCTTTTCTGAACCCTTTCAAGTTTCACAACATTCTTTCAATAGGAAGGAGACCAGAATTGCATGCAATATTCCAAAAGTGGCCTAACCAACATCCTGTACAACCGCAACATGACCTCCCAATTCCTATACTCAATACTATGACCAACAAAGGAAAGCATACCAAATGCCTTCTTCACTATCCCATCTACCTGCAACTCTACTTTCAAGGAGCTATGAACTTGCACTCCAAGGTTTCTTTGTTCAGCAACACTCCCTAGGACCTTACTTCCTGCTAAGATTCGCTTTCTCAAAATGCAGCACCTCACATTTACTTAAATTAAATTCCATCTGCCACTCCTCAGCCCATTGGCCCATCTAATCAAGATTCCGTTGTACTCTGAGGTAATCTTCTTCACTGTCCATTACACCTCCAATTTTGGTGTCATCTGCAAACTTACTAGCTATACTTCCTACGTTCACATCCAAATCATTTACATAAATGACGAAAAGTAGTGGACCCAGCACCGATCCTTGTCGCACTCCACCGGTCACAGGTCTCCAGTCTGAAAAACAACCCTCCACCACCACCCTCTGTCTTCTACCTTTGAGCCAGTTCTGTATCTAAATGGCTAGTTCTCCCTGTATTCCATGAGATCTAACCTTGCTAAGCAGTCTCCCATGGGGAACCTTGTTGAATGCCTTATTTAAGTCCATGTAGATCACATCCACCCCTCTGCCCTCATCAATCCTCTTTGTTACTTCAAAAAAACTCAATCAAATTCATGAGACATGATTTCCCACGCACAAAGCCATGTTGACTATCCCTAATCAGTCCTTGCTTTTCTAAATACACATAAATCCTGTCACTCAGGATTTCCTCCAACAACTTGCCCACCACCAACGTCAGGCTCACTGATTTTTAGTTCCCTGGCTTGTCCTTACCGCCTTTCTTAAATAGTGGCACCACGTTAGCCAACCTCCAGTCTTCTGGCACCTCACCTGTGACTATCAATGATACAAATATCTCAGTAAGAGGCCCAGCAATCACTTCCCTAGTTTCCCACAGGGTTCTAGGGTACACCTGATCAGGTCCTGGGATTTATCCACCATTATGTGTTTCAAGACATCCAGCACTTTCTCCTCTGTAATATGGACATTTTTCAAGATGACACCATCTATTTCCCTACATTCTATATCTTTCATGTTCATCTCACAGTAAACACTGATGCAAAATACTCGTTTAGTATCTCCCCCAACTCCTGCAGCTCCACACAAAGGCCACCTTGCTGATCATTAAGGGGCCCTATTGTCTCCCTTTTACCCTTTTGTCCTTATGTATTTGTAAAAACCCTTTGGATTCTCCTTAACCCTATTTGCCAAAGCTATCTCATGTCCCCTTCTTGTCCTCCTGATTTCCCTTTTAAGTATACTTACTGCCTTTATACTCTAAGAATTCACTCGATCTCTCCTGATATATGCTTCCTTCTTTTTCTTCACCAAACCCTGAATTTCTCTAGTCATCCAGCATTCCCTACACTTACCAGCCTTTCCTTTCACCCGAACAGAAATATACTGTCTCTGGACTCTTGTTATCTCATTTCTGAAGGCTTCCCATTTTCCAGCAATCCCTTTACCTGAAAACATCTTCCCTCAATTAGCTTTTGAAAGTTTTGCCTAACATCGTCAATATTAACCTTCCTCCAATTTAGAACTTCAACTTTTAGATCTTTGGAACAAAGTCAAACAAAAGGTTAATACAACAAGCTTTTCATACAACTATGAGAGAAGCCTAACAAGGATAAAAGTGTATATGTATACAATCTTATATTCTTTGAATTAATGAGATTGTAACATTTGAATGATTGTCTCACATTACCACCACTCCATTTGATTATATTAGTCAAGCCTTTGACTATCAATCCTCAAGTTTTAAGTTTATATCTTGTAGCATTGTCAAAAAGGAAAAGAGTATTACAGAAAATGTGCGAGATCTGCATAGGGGAGATAAGTCTTGTTTTGATTAAATTACTATGTTACTACACTACCATGACTGCTGGCCATCTTGAACTGTACTCGAGACTTTAATTCCTTTTCTAGCTTTATTGTACAAATGGCTTGAATTCATAGTTTTATATTAAATTACTCTGTCAGTAAGTCTATTTTAAGTAGACAATATTGTGCACAACAAGAAGATTAAATATTTTAACAGGTTCTACAATAGTTACCTTCATTGTCTTTTCCAATGAGTACTTCTCATTTTCTCGTTTTTTAATTGCCTTTTCTTTTGCTGCCTCTTGTGCCTTTTCTTGAGCAGCAAGTATTGCATTCTCCCTCCTTTTCTGCAACTTTTCCTTACTAACTATCAAAGAACAGTCAATGTAATTATATGATGCAAAGAAAAACTAGTTATGTCTAACTACAAAATTTAAAGTAACTGTCATGAGCAGTACTGCTAATGCAATTCATATCCATTTTAATTTTATAGGATTCAATATATAGCAAAATATCTAAATCATTGCTTACCTTCAACCGTTGTAAGTTGCTCCCACATTCGCGATTCTTTCTTACACAAGGTGAAGATAACAACATCATTGCCAACTTTAGCAGAGCTTTTCGATTCATCAATAGAAGCAAATAATATTACCTCAAACAGAAATGGAGGAAAGTTCACCTGTTAAAGTAAAAAATTTAGAATCAAAATCTGGAGGCAAAGGCTCGAAGGTAGAAGTCAAAAGGTGGTGATGGAGGGTTGGTTTTCACACTGGAGGCCTGTGACCAGCAATGTGCCACAAGGATCGGTGCTGGGTCCACTGTTTTTCATTGATTTGGATGTAAATATAGTAGGTATGGTTAGTAAGTTTGCACATGACACCAAAATTGGAGGTGTGGTCGACAACGAAGAAGGTTACCTCAGAGTACAACAGAATCTTGATCAGATGGGCCATTGGGGCAAAGGCTGGCATATGAAGTTTAATTTAGATAAATGTGAGGTGTTGCATTTTGGAAAGGCAAATCAGGACAGGACTTATATACTTAATAGTAAGGTCCTCGGGAGTGTTGCTGAACAAAGAGTCCTTGGACTGCAGGTTCATAGTTCCTTGAAAGAGGAGTTACAAGTAGATAGGATAGTGAAGGTGGCATTTGGTATGCTTGCCTTTATTGGTCAGTGCATTGAGTATAGGAGTTGGGAGGTCATGTTGCAGCTATACTGGACATTGGTTCGGCCACTATTGGAATACTGTGTGCAATTCTGGTCTCCCTGCTAAGGAAGAATGTTGTGAACCTTGAAAGTGTTCAGAAAAGATTTACAAGGATGTTGGCAGGGGTGGAGGGTTTCAGCTATAGGGAGAGGCTGAATAGGCTGCAGCTATTCTTCATCGAGTGTCAGAGGCTGAGGGATGATCTTATAGGAGGTTTATAAAATCATGAGAGGCATGGAGAGGGTAAACATTGTGAGGGAGTCCAAAACTAGAGAGCATAGGTTTAAATTGAGAGGGGAAAGATTTAACAGAGACCAAAAGGGCTAACTTTTCAAACAAAGGGTGGTGAGTGTATTGAATGGATTGCCAGAGGAAGTGATGGAGATTGGTACAATACAACGTTTAAAAGGCATAGGTATAGGAATAGGAAGACTTTAGAGGGATTTGGGCCAAATGGTCAACATGGACATGGTGGACTGAAGGGTCTGTTTCTGTGCAGTATATCTACATAACTCTATGAATCTAAATGCAGGTTCGCAATTCCAAAGTAAATTAAGTGTATTCATTCTCTACTTCTTTTATAAACTAAAAACAGAAATTTAATGTAGCTCAATACATTAACAATCTTTTTAAATGATTTGTGGATGAGGACTATTCTAAGGGTTGCACCAATGCCACATTCACGTGATTAAAGGTCAGTCTGTGGGAAGTTAAAAATCACAGAACACCAAGTTATAGTCTGACAGTTTTAATTGGAAGCACTACCTTTCGGAGCACTGCTTCTTCATCAGGTGGTTGTCTGTGGAAATGAATAGCAGCTACTGGAGCTTTTAGGAGTTGACAATGGGTTGTGTGTGGTAGCAGCCCATTTTTGGGCTCTATCTCCACCTGCTGTTTACTCTTCCCCTCTCCATCTTCTATATAAATACCAATCTTTTCCTAATTCGGAGATGCCGGTGTTGGACTGGGTGTATAAAGTTAAAAATCACACAACACCAGGTTATAGTCCAACAGGTTTAATTGATTGTCTGTTAAGCCTTTCATCTGTTAGAATACAGTGATAGTTTAACTGTAGTGTGCTTCCAATTAAACCTGTTGGACTATAACCTGGTGTTGTGTGATTTTCAATCTTTTCCTAGTTACCATCAGTTCTGAAGAAGGGTCAATGGATCCGAAACGTCAACTGTGATTTCTCTCCGCCAAACCTGGTGAGTTTTTCCAACAATTTATGTAACGAAAATAGTTTTGTGGCTTTAAAGCACTTTGATAAAGTGACTGGCCTCACAAGGTAGAATTAAGATGGTAACAGCAGAAGCTGACAGCCTGTGCTTTGCTTGTGAAACAAATGTATAGCCCAGGGGTACAGGCAGCTCCCCTCTCCATTTCCGAGCACAGCCGCCCACGGGGATCCCTCACCTTTAAATAATCCTCGGTACAGAAAATGTCCGCTTTCCCAGCCCTCACTCCCTTCAGCGGCACCGTTATAAACACTTGGCTGTCCACCTGGTCCCAAGTGTAACCCTTAACCTGCAGCGGCATCTTTACGGACAGCAGCCCGTTGCTAAGCGACGCGCGTCCCGCTCACTGGTCCTTCCGGGTGACATTGGCTTTACTTCCGGATCAATGAGTGACAGTTTCCATGGATACCCTCCACACATTGAACCTGAGATTCCAGATTCTTCACTCAGTTCAAGACTTTTATGAAGAGTTTTTAGGGAGTCACTGCCACTTTTATGGATTCAATATGGTTTCTGATGAAAATTAATTCAAACTAATATTCAGCGATGTAGCTAAAACAAACATTTGTGTATGCTTGGAGATTTGAAACAGAAAAACACAAAGTGCTGGAGAAACTCAGCATGTCTGGCAGCATCAATGGAGAAAGAAACAAAGTTAACGTTTTGAGTCCAGTGACTCAACAATGTGTGTATTATGCTACTAGTTTGGTATATCTATCCATCCGTTTACAAATCTGCTTTCTGGAGCAGTGTTTGGATGTTAACATCATTTTCGGACCACTCCTGAGTCTTTGGATCAAGATATGAAACAATGGTGTCATCAACATTAAATGAACCACATTCGAGCCCCTAACTGATTCATCTAAAGCTGCTAAATACTATTTGTCCATAATTATCCATTCCTACTATGTCCTTGTTGCTTAGCTTTATAAGACAGTTGTTTGCCTTTTTTTAAGATTCGATTACTTACAGTGTGGAAACAGGCCCTTCAGCCCAACAACTCCACACCAACGCGCACCCACCCAGACCCATTCCCCTACACCTAACACTATGGGCAATTTAGCATAGCCAATTCACCTAACCTGTGGGAGGAAACCAGAGCACCCAGAGGAAACCCACACAGACACAGGGAGAACGTGCAAACTCCACACTGTCAGTTGCCTGAGGCGGGAATTGAACCCAGGTCTCTGGCACTGTGAGGCAGCAGTGCTAACCACTGTGCCACCATGCCACCCACTTTTCCTAGCCTTCTGACTGAACTGTATATAAATGTTCAACTGGCCAAATGCCAATTCTGGTGTTGTGGGGAAAAACACCGGTCTCAGAGTCAGACTCAGGGTTCCTTACTGCATAAGGAAATACCGGAGCTCCATGGAGAGAAAGACACCAACAGCACAGTGGTCAGCTACGAGTATTCTCTTGACCCAGAGCACATGTCAAGAAATTTTTATACATCTTGTGATACAATAGGTCAGTGATGAGATTATTGTCTTTGTAACATGGTTTGTTTATGGCAATCATTGCAGAATTGTTGATAGTTTCGATACAGACTTTGTCAGTTCCAGCTCAGCCTTCGTTAATTTCCGCATGGTCATTGTCAGTTTCAGTGTAGACATTGTCAGTTTCAATGTCTATTAGCATTTTGTATTGAGTCTGTATCAAGGTGTTAGCATTTCTATAAGAGATGTTGGTTAGACCCAGACACTTTGGCGGGCAGTGTTCGTTACTCATGTGTATTCTCTCCCCAACTCGTCTTAAGCTAATCAACTGGGTTGTGAGTGCATTGTGCTGACATTCTGGTGGCCCCAGGCAGTATCCGTATCTGCTCTGCTGTTTCTCTCCATATTGTGATCCGGTGGCCATCTTGTGTATCAAGTTGGCCAACGGATGGCTCAGCGGCCATCTTGTGTGTCCGTGTATCTAGTGTCACCCTGCCCTGTGCTATCTCCCTCTTTACTGGTGAAATATTTATTACATGAGTTTTGTGTAAATTAGCAGTGTTTGATGAAGTAATGGAAAGGAGGAAGATCCAATTCCAGTGCCAGCTTCTTCCAGCCCGACTAATTATACACTAATCAGCTATTGGAAGGGAAAATAAATGAAATCTGACAAACTGTTTTAGTTTGAAATTTCATGTTTGATACTTTTCATCAGCAATTGTCTCAGAAATGTTTACAAGGTTTGAGATGTATCACCATTGTGGAATTACAGAAGCTTAAGTAAGTGCTGCCAATCACTTATCCAGAAATTATACATGTATGCAATTTCATAATACCATTTAATGCTGTGTTCAATAGAATAAAAACATGCATGAAGTGCACAGAAAAAAAGGCACTAAATAAATTGAAAACACTACAATGACATCCTGAATCAGTAGTTTATCTTAATTAGAAATAAAATTAGTGTTCACAAACTTGTTTTCGTAAAATTAACAGGAAGAGGCCAACTTTGTTTAAGTTATTTCAACCATTGTGTCATGATGACCTCCATCAATACTATACCATGGCTGCAATATGAACCAATTTATAGGATGCACTACAGCAGCTTATTGAGCTTTCTTCGACAGCACCACTCCCTGCTGCAACAGAAAGAGGATACAAAGATCTCTGTCTTGGCCCCAACAATTTCCTCCCTTGTCTTCTTCAGGATCCTTTGATAGATCGCTTCAAGGCCTGGAGACTTATCTATCTTAATGTTTTTCAAGACACCCAGAACCTCCTCCTTCTTAACATCAACATGCTTTGGAGTAACCACAAACCCCTCTCTAAACTTAGAATCATCCATGCCTTTCTCCTTGATGGATACTAATCGAAAATATTCATTAAAGATCTCACCCACTTCCTCTGGCTCCACACATAAATTCCTTCCTTTGCCTTTGAGTGGACCTGCATTTTCCCTAGTTACTCACTTGCTCCTAATATATGTATAAAGTGTCTTGGGATTCTCCTTAATCCGACCTGCCAAGGACATTTCGTGGTCCCTTCTTGCCCTCCTAATTTATTTCTTTTCTGCTTCATTTATATTTCTCAAAAACCCCATTTGACTTCTGTTTCCTAAACCTTACAGATACTTTTTTTTCCTTTTCAACTAATAGAACTTAGAACATTACAGCACAGTACAGGCCTTCAGCCCTCGATGTTGCACCGACCTGTGGAACCAATCTGAAGCCCATCTAATCTACAGTATTCCATTCTCGTCCACATGCCTATCCAACGACCATTAATGTTGGTGAGTCTACTACTATTGGAGGCAGTGCGTTCCACGCCCGTACTGCTCTCTGAGTAAAGAAACTACTCTAACATCTGTCCTATTTCTATCACCTCTCAATTTAAAGCTATGTCCCCTCATGCTAGCCATTGCCATCCGAGGAAAATGGCTCTCACTGTCCAACCTATCTAACCCTCTGATTATCGTATATGTCTCAATTAAGTCACTTCTTCCCTCTAAGAAAACAGTCTCATGTCCCTCAGCCTTTCCTCATAAGACCTTCCCTCCATACAAGGCAACATCCCAGTAAATCTCCTCTGAACCCTTTCCAAAGCTTCCACATCCTTCCTATAATGCGGTGATCAGAACTGTATGCAATACTATAAATGACCAGAACTATATGCAATACTCCAAATGTGGCCGCATCAATGTTTTGAGCAGCTGCAGCATGATCTCATGGTTCCAAAACTCAATCCCTCTACCAATAAAAGCAAAGACACTATATGCCTTCTTAACAACCCTATCAACCTGGGTGGCAACTTTCAAGGATCTATGCACCTGGACACCGAGATATCTCTGCTCATCTACAATACCAAGAATCTTACCATTTGCCCAGTACTCTGCATTCCTGTTACTCCTTCCAATGTCAGTCACTTCACACTTTTCAGCATTAAACTCCATTTGCCACCTCTCAGCCCACCTCTGCAGCTTATTTATGTATCTCTGTAATGGGCTCTTGCTGAGATATTTGTATCATCGATAGTCACAGGTGAGGTGCCGAAGACTGGAGGTTGGCAAACGTGGTGCCATTGTTTAAGAAGGGCAGTAATGACAAGCCAGGGAACTATAGACCGGTCAGTTACCCCCCAATCAGCTGACTCTCCATCATCAGTAAAGTGATGGAATGGGTTGTCAACAGTGCTATCAAGTAGCACCTGCTCATTGACGCCAGTTTGGATTTTGCCAGGGTCACCAAGCTCCTGATCTCATTACAGTCTTCGTTCAAACATGGACAAAAGAGCTTATTTCCAGAGGTGAGGTGACAGTGACAGCCCTTGACATCAAGGCTGCATTTGACCAAGTATGGCATCAAGGAGCCCTGGCAAAACTGAAATCAATGGTATCGGGGGCAACCAGACAAACTGCATTTTGGGCAAGCAAATCTTAGCAGGACTTATACACTTAATGGTATTGACCTAGGGAGTGTTGCTGAACAAAGAGACCTTGGAGTGCAGGTTCATAGCTCCTTGAAAGTGGAGTCGCAGGTAGATAGGATAGTGAAGAAGGCGTTTGGTATGCTTTCCTTTATTGGTCAGAGTATTGAGTACAGGAATTGGGAGGTCATGTTGCGGCTGTACAGGACATTGGTTAGGCCACTGTTGGAATATTGCGTGCAATTCTGCTCTCCTTCCTATCGGAAAGGTGTTGTGAAACTTGAAAGGGTTCAGAAAAGAATTACAAGGATGTTGCCAGGGCTGGAGGATCTGAGCTACACGGAGAGGTTGAACAGGCTGGGGTTGTTTTCCCTGCAGTGTCAGAGGCTGAGGGGTGACCTTACAGAGGTTTACAAAATTATGAGGGATGAGGCTGTGGTGGAGGCTGGAACAATTGCAACATTTAAGAGGCATTTGGATGGGTATATGAATAGGAAGGGTTTGGAGGGATATGGGCCGGGTGCTGGCAGGTGGACTAGATTGGGGTGGGATATCTGTTTGGCATGGAAGGGTTGGACCAAAGGGTCTGTTTCCATGCTGTACATTTCTCTGACTCTATGACTCTAACCTACAACACCCTTCGTCACTATCCACAACTCTACCGACCTTAGTGTCATCTGCAAATGTACTAACTCATCCTTCTATGCCCTCATCCAGGTCATTTATAAAAATGACAAACAATAGCAGACCCAAAACAGATCCTTGCGGTACCCCACTAGTAACTGAACTCTAGGATGAATATTTCCCATCAACCACCACCCTCTGTCTTCTTTCAGCTAGCCAATTTCTGATCCAAACTGCTAAAACATCCTCAATCCCTTGCATCTATATTTTGTGCAATAGCCTACCATGGGGAACCTTATCAAACGCCTTACTGAAATCAATATACGCCACATCAACTACTTTACCCTCATCTACCTGTTTGGTTACCTTTTCAAAGAACTCAGTAAGGTTTGTGAGGCATGACCTAACCTTCATAAAACCAT
Source organism: Chiloscyllium plagiosum (assembly GCF_004010195.1). Lineage (NCBI taxonomy): Eukaryota > Metazoa > Chordata > Chondrichthyes > Orectolobiformes > Hemiscylliidae > Chiloscyllium > Chiloscyllium plagiosum. The sequence goes on along the minus strand of NC_057745.1, from coordinate 20,267,325 downwards.
GTTGACTCTCCCTAATCAACCTATTCCTTTCTTGATGAGGACCAATCTTATCCTCTTCTAACTATCTTAACTATCTTAAAACTTCAGTGTTCAGTGTTCTCATAACACTCCTAACTAAGATTTTGATTAACTAGCCGGGCTCATTCCCCAATGCAATGTGTAGTAGGCCCCTTCCCTAGTTGGACTATCTACATATTATTCCAAGAAACAGTCTTGGTTGGGCCTAACAACTTCTGCCCATCTAAGCTCCTGGCACTAAAGGAGTCCTAGTCAATATTGGGGAAGTTAAAATCACCCACTACAACAACCCTGTTGTTTTAACACCTTTTCATGCTCTGCTTACATATCTATTCATATGTTCCCTGCTGGCTCCTGGGGCCCTATACTATAATCCCATAAGGGTGATTGCTCTTATTCCTGAGTTTTATCCATATTGCCTCAGTGGATGACCTTTCCAAGATGTCCTTTCTTAGTGCAGCTATGACATTCTCCTTAATCAATAATCCAACTCTACCAACCCTTTTATATCTCACTCTAGCTCGCCTGAAACATAGAAACCCTAGAATGTTGAGCTCCCAGTCCTATGCTCTCTTAATTAAGTTTCTGCTTTGGCTACCACACCGTAGTCCCGTGAACTAATCCAGGCTCCTAGCTCAAATGCCTTGTCTATTATACTCCTTGCATTAAAATAAATAAACTGCTGCCGAGTCCTGCCATGCTCATTTAACTGGGCCTGTCTGTTCTTCCTGCTAGACTTACTTAATTTAGCTCTTTGCTTCTCTTGAAACACTCAAGATGCTGACTTACTGCTCTGGATCCCACCAGCCCCACCCAGCCACAGTAGTTTAAAATACTCTGAGTGACACGAGCAAACTTCCCTGTCAGTTTCGGTGCAAACTGTTATTCTTATACAGCTACTACACTCAACTGTATTATCTTCCTCACAAGCATATGGCACAGGGAGTAATCCCAAGTTTACAATCTTCGAGGTCCTGCTTTTTAACTTCCTACGAACTCCCTAAATTTCCTTTGCAGGACCTCATCTTTCTGCCTTTGTCATTGGCATCAATGTGGATAGTGACATCTGGCCTCTCACCCTCCTCTTTCAGAGTATCCTGTGCCCACTCTAAGACACCTTTGAACTGGAATTAGGGAGATAACACACCATCCTGGCATCTCACACAGCCATAGAAACACCTATCTGTGCCCCTCACTATAGAGTCCCCTATCACTACATCTTGCCTACACTTCAACCCTCCCTGCCATACAACAGACTCAATCATGGTGTCACTGATCTGGCTGCAGCAATTGCTTTCCGCTCATTCATCCTCAATTGTATCCAAAAAGGTATACTTGTTTGAGAGGTGATTGGTCACAGGGGATTCCTGCATTGCTTGCCCAAGTTTACTAGTCTACCTGGTGGTCACCCATCTTTTCTGTTGGTGTACCCCATGCTGGTGGTATGACCAGCTTGCTAAACATGCTGTCCACAACATTCTCAGTCTCATGGATGTTCTGTAATGAGTCTATCCACAGCTCCAAGCAAATTCAGGAGCTGCAGCTGAACACACTTTCCACATCCATAGTCACCTTGGACACTGGAAGTGTCCCTGATTTCCCACATATTGCAGGAGGAACATCCCAAAGGGCTGAGTTCTCCTGCCATTGTGATCCTGACCAACTGCAGCCAATAATCTAGGAACAAATTATACAAAACTACTCACCAAAATCAGATTTCTCACCCTCGCTCTCTATTCCTAACAAACTACAGCAGAGGTAAGTACTTTATATTCTATCCCATGTTGACACTACTCACTCAGTCTCTAAACCTGGTTCCTGAACAGCCAAACTTATGTCACTTATTGAGTTGTGACACCTCCTTTGCTGCTTTGCCTCTGAATTCAGCTGCATTCTTGACACCGCTCCCATTCTGACTGTTCTCAGTCCCACTCTGACTGTCCACAAGCCTGCTATGACTGTCCACAGTCCCATTCCATCTGTTAGCTGTCTGCTCTAACTGTCCTCAGTCCCATTCTGCCTCACCTCACTCCTGCTCTGACTGACCTCAGTCTTGTCCTGACTGTTCTCAGTCCCACCCTGACTAACCTCAGTCCCAATCTGACTGTCCTCAATCCCATTCTGACTGTGCTCAGCCCTGCTCTGACTGTCCTCAGTCCGATTTTTACTGACCTCAGTTCCACTGTCTGGATTAGTGGTGCTGGAAGAGCACAGCAATTCAGGCAGCATCCGAGGAACCCTGACTGTCCTCCGTCCCACCCTGACGGTGCTCAGTCTTGCTCTGACTGACCTCAGTCCCATTTTTACTGTCCTCAATCCTGCTCTGCCTGTCTTCAGACTCACACTGACTGACCCACCCCTCAGCTATTTATCTTTTCGCTGTTCACACCCAGGTTCACTCTGCTGTGCTGTATTCCCACCTTCTGTGCCACCTTGCAGAGTTCCATGATTAAAGAATTCCAGTATATTTCCCTTTCATAAATCTATGCTGACTTTGTCTGATCCTGTCACTGTTTTCCAAATGCTCAGCGATTAAATCTTTATTAAGGGCTCTAGTATTTTCCCCACTACCAACAACAGGTTGACTGGTCTATAATTCCCAGTTTTCACTGTACCTCCCGTTTTAAACAGTGGTGTTACATTAGCTTCCCTCCAATCTGTAGAAACTGTTCCAGAGTCTTTAGTATCTTAGAAAATGACCACCAATGCATCCATTATTTCTAGGTCCATTTCCTTAAGTACTCTGGGATGTAGACTATCAGGACCAAGGGAATTTTAGGGCTTCAGTCCCATCATTTTCCTTTACACCATTTCCGTACTAATGCTGATTTCCGTCAGTTCCTCCCTCTCACTAAAACCTGAGATTCTCAGCATTTCTGATATGTTGCTTGTGTCCTCCCTTATGTACACAGAACAAAAGCATATATTTCTTTATTCCCCAGTACAACTTCCCTTGTTTTTGGTCATAGGAGATCTACATATGTCTTGAACAATTTTTTTTCTCTTCACATACATATAGAAACTCTATAGGCAGTAGTATTCACTGCAAGTTTACTCTATAACTCTATTTTTCCTTTCTTAATCTCTTTGTTCTCCTTTACTGTATTCTAAACTGCTCCCATTCTTCAGGTCTTTTTTTTTGTCTGGCCATTTTGTATGCCTCTTTTGGATCTAATGCTATCTCTAATTTCTTTGTGAGACATAGTTCAGTCTGTCTTTATTAAATAGATCAAAGTAAAGGTGTAAATTTTTTTTCGAGCTAATAAGTCGTGAAAAATAACTTACTTCAAGTGTTATCAGGTATTTTTTACACGTGATCACTATCACTGTCTTGTAACAACAGCCTGACTATTCATCAGTATCTCCCAGATCCTCTGATCTATAATGACCTATTTTATCCATTCTTTATTCCTAGACTAATTACACCAGCAGTTAAAGCTATTTGTTCATAGCACTTCATTGATTTATCATAGATAGACACCAAAACAAAGCATACGATTTAGTACCTTAATTTATCAAGTTTGAAATAAAGTTAACTGACCAAAATTAACTGTGGACTCACAAAGGGCAATTAAGGCTAAGTCACTTTTTTGTGTTAGAATCCTTTGCTGATTGCATTCACCAATGGTATTATGTCAGCGGTGTCCTCTCACTGTTCTGTAATGAGTAACATCATAAAGCACAACATACATGCAGAATACAAATGCTCTTTGAAAATTCTAACAGAAATGTTCACCCTTACTCAAATTGAGGTACTCAAAATGATTTTTGTAAATTGAATGATAAGGCTATTGATGTTCGTCCCCTTATGCCAAACAAACTGTTCAATGTAACTGTCAAGCTGTACTAACATTCAAAACACAAAAAAAAAAGTTTTATGTTACTTTTTTGGGAGGTAGATGTAATCATTCTGCTAAAAGCAAAATACTGCAGATGCAGAAGATCTTCTTCTTCCAAAGAAGGGTCATGTTAAACTCAAAATGTTAACTCTGTTTCTCTGTCCATAAATGCTGCCAGATCTGTTGAGTTTCCCTAATACTTTCTGTTTTTTACAGAATCATTCTATTACCTGGGACTTTTAACAAACCTCAAATGCATTTGACAAACATCAGGAAAACCTGTTCTATTCTGGATCATGCTTTGTCAGGCCAAGTGACAATGTAAAACTGTTGCAGCTTCATCGTCACATTGGCATCAACAGAAGCTACAAGGCTGGCTAAGTTATATAAGTAGAATCATTGGAATTTTACGTTTACTTCTGTGACTGCAACAAGATAGTCCTCTGTAAATAAAAACCAAAGGAACTACAGATGCTGTACATCAGAAACAAAAACAGAAGTTGCTAGAGAAGCTCAGCTCGTCTGCAAGCATCTGTGAAGAGAAATCACCTTTTGGGTCCAGTGCCCTTTCCTCAGTTCTGAGGAAGGGTCATTAGACCCAAAGCATTAACTCTGATTTCTATTCACAGATGCTGCCAGACCTGTTGAGCTTTTCGTTGTTAGTTAGTCCTCTGGTTTTATGCCTGACAGTTCATTAAGCAGGTTGACTCTGCCTTGCCCAGTATCTGATTTGAACCAGGTGTTTTATTGCTTGGTATTTTTAAAGCACTATGGTTGAGCCTCTGGGAAGGATTTAAAGTTGAAATAATTGTTTGTGAGTCATCATATGGGACTAGCGAAGATTTTCAGGCCTGTCAAGGCAGTTGGGAGGATGGGACCTAGCTAACTGTCTGGAATCAGGAACAAAGTCCATGCTGATGCCAACAATCTGAGCCACACACAACCATCTATCCAGCTCAGCTAAACAGCTCCCACTGAGTTCACTACTTGTGGAATTTTAATCAAAAAGACATGTGCAATACTCTGACAGTGGAATGGCCAATCGTTTAGTGATGGACAATCTCCTGTTGGCTCTTCAGACTTTGGAGTTGAAAAATGTGATGCTGGAAAAGCACAGCAGGCCAGGCAGCATCTGAGGAGCAGGAGAATCGACGTTTCAGGCATAAGCCCTTCTTCAGGAATTGGCTTATGCCCAAAATGTCGATTCTCCTGCTCCTCGGATGCTGCCTGGCCTGCTGTGTTTTTCCAGCATCACATTTTTCAACTCTGGTCTCCAGCATCTGCAGTCCTCACTTTCTCCCTCTTCAGACTTGGGATCCTACTTCTTGTTCTTAATTGGATTGGGGTCACAGAGGCCCCCATTTAATTGGCCACCTCTCTGAAAGTCACAATGTGGGACTAGTCCTAGCACCAGCATCTGTGGGATTGAGAGCCAGCAATGAAATTTCAACTCATTAAAATGGTGGTCAGCAATCTGCAGTCAGAATTACAGAGAGGGAGAGCGTGCTCTATAACTAACTACAGACCAAAACATCTCTCCCTTCTTTCAGTATTAGGGAAATTCAGTAGTTGAAACACAGTTTCCTTTATCTTCCCCATTGCTGTCATTTCTTAGTATGCTTCAGTCCAAAGATGTGGGGCAAGTTAGGTGGCTTGGCCATGCTAATTGCCCATAGTGTTTAGGGATGTGTAGGTTTGCCATGGGAAACGCAGTGTTACAGAGTACGGGGATTGGTCTGGGTGGGATGATCCTTGGAGGTTTGGTGTGGACTTGTTGGGCCGAATGGCCTGTTTCCACACTGTAAGGATTCTATTCTATTTCCAGAACATTTTTTTTCATACCTATGGGATAATTCTCCATTCAACCAGTCATATTCAATGATTTTCTCCAGAGAGTTGAGAATTTTAACTAACTGTGTATATTCTTCTATTTCTAATAAAAACTCATTCGTGGAACATGGGCATCACTGGGTGGGTCAGTATTTATTGCCCACCCCTAGTTGCCCTGGAGAAGTTGGTGATGATCTGCCTTCTTCAAGCGCTGCAGTCCATTTGGCGAAAGTATATGTACAGTGCTGTTAAGGAGGGAATTCCATGATTTTGACCCAGTGACACTGAACATTATGTTGAACTGATATAAGATACTACTTCAGCTTCACTTGGACTATTTCCCGTTGCCATGCTTTAGGAAGATGTAAAGGATTAGACACAGTGAAGAAGAGGATTATCAGAGTGGCTTCAGGGGATGGGGAATTTCTGTAATCAAGGTAAGATTGGAAAGCTGGGAATCTTGTCCTTGGAGAAGAGAGGGCTAAATGGAGATCTGATTCAAAATCATGAGAAGTCTGGACAGAGTAAATAGGGAGAAAATATTCCCACTCAGGTCTGGGAGTTTGAGAAGAGGAACTACTGTTTGAAGGATTTTGTGGGGGTTTGGGAAAAGGAATATGTGTATCTGTGTGTGCAGTGTAGGGGAGAGGAGAGGGCTAATTACACTGTATATGGAGGGGTGGAGTGACAGAGAGCTCTTCGCTGAGTCTTCTGTCACCAGGGAATATGAAGAACTGAATTAACTTTGCACAAGTACATGAAATAATAACACTTTTATGAAGTACTCGATAAATGCATATTTCCACATGTATATGTTCATCTATATTACATGACCTTAATGGATATACATTGAAGTAGGCCTTTTGGCCATCAATTCTGCTCTGCAATTCAATCATACCTGGTTGATCTGATAAACCTCAACTTCACTTTCTTGTCTTTTTCACAGAATGCTTGATTCCCTCTCTGATTAAAAATTTGTTTATCTCACCTTAATGACCCAGCCTCAACAGGCTTCTGTGGTAAAGAATTCCATTGACTCATTGCCAACTGAGAGAAGCAATCCTTCCTCATCTCTGTTTTAATTGGGCAATCCTTTACTCTGAGATTGTGCCCTCATGTCCGAGAATCTCACACAAGGGGAAACAATAACTCTGTGACTACCCTATTAAGCCTCCTAAAGAATCGTGTATGTTTCAATAAGGTCTCCTCTTATTCTTCTAAACTTCAACAAGTACAAGCCCAACTAACCCAACCCTTCCTCATTGAAAAGTACCCCATACTCAGAATCAGCTTTCTGAATCTCCTCTGGACTATCTCCAATGCTACTATATCTTTCCTTAGAATAAAATATCCTTTATTGTCACGTGTCCTCCATTGTTGAAGTACAGTGAAAAGCTTTTACAATGTCTGTCTCTTATGGTGCCATCTTAGGTACAAGCACCCAGTACAAATCTTGGATACGAAAGAGAAATAAAAAGTCATTGCATTACTTTACAGACTTTAAGTTATAAATAAGATATTGTTACAGGATTGACATTATAGTCAGGTGAAAATTTCAAATAAACATTGCATTGCAGCAGCTCAGCGCAGGGCCTTCGTATGTAGTCTGACCGCTCGCGCCAGACCCCAGCCCAACAGTCATCCCGCTCTGTTCCAAGTCTCCAGACTTGGTGCAGCAACACTTGGCTGCACCAAGATAAGTTCCAAAACTGCCTCCCCCGCATCGGTCTCAGCCCAAGACTTGCTGCCTGTGCGTTGCTCTGGAACTCACTGCCCAAATGTTTCCTTTGATAAGTGACCAAAACTCTTCCCAGTATTCCAGCTGTGGTCTGAGTAATGCCTTCTATGGATATACTTGTATTGCTTAGTAGTCTGTATTTATAGTTTATTTTCCCCTCTTTGTTATTTTTTGGTCATCTTTTGTTGGGTTTTAAAACATTCCCAATCCTCTGGCTTGACAATAATCATTGCCAAATTGTATGTGCTTCCTTAATTGATACTATACCTGGTTACATGTAGGCAGTTATTATTATCTGTATATCTTAAATGTCTATATTTGACATAAATTGCTTCTTCACCATAACTGCAAATTGTAGAAGTGTTTTGAAGCACCCTGCCTCTCCTCCTAATAGACAGATGCAACATCTAAATGTTAAAGGACAGACAGATGTAACTGTCCTGAAAACTAAGGCAGCATTTGACTATTGGAATAAGGAGTTGGAGCAAATCTAAGGAAAATAAAGGAATGCCCGTCCAGAGACTGATAATTGTATAAGTTTAAAACATTGCCTCTGTTAAATTGTAGGCATTTTTGTGAATAAGAGTGTTTTCTTCAAGTGTTTGTTACAACACATCATAATCCACATTTTAATAGAGTTTTTATTAAATGGACCATTAGGTGCACTTTGCAAACCCTTTGCAAAAGATCTACTTAACTTTACAAATAATCAAATGATTGTTACTTTATTTCCCAATATAAAGCAACAAGTCTTATTCTTATTATGAAGAATAATAATATTATGAAGAATAATAATATATTATGAATCTAATAATAAAGATCAGAAACACTTATCTACTTAGTGACATATATTCCCTGGTGGCTTCAAGAATTACCCTTAATCTAATTTGAATGTCCATACACAACACATTGTTTATGTTACAATAAGTAATATTGAGTGACCAGATGAGGGAAAGACTGCGAAAAACACTAAAAAGCAAATATATCTCAGATTAGAAACAAAGACAGAAATTGCTGGAAAAGCTCAGCACCTCTGGCAGCATCTGTATCAGAGTTAACATTTCAGATCTAGTGACCCTTTCTCAGAACTGATGGTAGGATCTCTTCACAGATGCTGTCCAGATTATAGAGGAGGAAGTGCTGGATGTCTTGATACAGGTAAAGGTGGATAAATCCCCAGGACCTGATCAGGTGTACTCTGTGGGAAGCTGGAGACGTGATTGCTGGGCCTCTTGCTGAGATATTTGTATCATCGATAGACACAGGTGAGGTGCTGGAAGACTGGAGGTTGGCAAATGTGGTGCCACTGTTTAAGAATGGTGGTAAGGACAAACCAGGGAACTATTGACCAGTGAGCCTGACCTCGGTGGTGGGCAAGTTGTTGGAGGGAATCCTGAGGGACAGGATGTACATGTATTTGGAAAGGCAAGGACTGATTAGGGATAGTCAACATGGCTTTGTGCGTGGGAAAGCATGTCTCACAAACTTGATTGAGTTTTTTGAAGAAGTAACAAAGAGGATTGATGAGGGCAGAGCAGTAGATATGATCTATATACGGACTTCAGTAAGGCATTTGACAAGGTCCCCCATGGAAGACTGATTAGCAAGATTAGATCTCATGGAATACAGGGAGAACCAGCCATTTGGATACAGAACTGACTCAAAGGTAGAAGATGGAGGGTGGTGGTGGAGGGTTGTTTTTCAGACTGGAGGCCTGTGACCAGTGGAGTGCCACAAGGATCGGTGCTGGGTCCTCTACATTTTGTCATTTACATAAATGATTTGGATGCGAGCATAAGAGGTACAGTTAGTAAGTTTTCAGAGTCGAAGGTTGTGGTGCTGGAAAATAACAGCCGGTCAGGCAGCATCTGAGGAGCAGGAGAGTCTACCTAATGAAGGGGCAGCCCTCCAAAAGCTAGTGCTTCCAAAACATCTGTTGGAGGTGAATGTGATTTAACCTCTTATGAATAAGGGACACTGCAAATGATACTGGAAGGATGAACTGATTCCTTTCCCTTTCCCAATCCTCCACTGGTTACAAACAAGTTTCAATTTTAATTTGGTGGTTATATTACCAATTCTATTTGTCAAAGGCTGTATTTAGTTTGTTATCAATAAGAAGTCAGCCAGGTTTCTGCAGTTAACAAATAACAACTAAGTTATTACAGATGAAACTTACTCAAACAAAGGTGTAATGCTTACTAACAATGGGTTTAGTCTGTGCAAATATATATGACTACTTTTTCGTAAAACTAACACGCATGCATGCACACACCCCTACCCCTACCCCTACCCCTACCCCTACCCCTACCCCTACTCCTACCCCTACCCCTACCCCTACCCCTACCTAATCTGAGGAAAAAAATTAAAACTCTGCAGGATGTTGTTTGTGTTTAGGGAAACTTCAGAGGAAAAGAATATTCATGCATCTTTGAATGTTTTTTGTTGATTTTGAATCTGTAGCCAGAGTCACTTTGCACCCACAAGCTATTGAAACTGGGGTGTGTTCCTGGATCAGTGTCTGGTTAAATTCTATTTTCTGGAGTCAATGAGGTAGATACTCTTCTATCAAAACCCTCCTGGACTGGTGATGAAGCCTTCTGATGGGTCTTCAATTCACGCATTTTGATTCAATGAGTTTCCGAGAAAGAGAGAAAGGGTAAAGGGATATCTCAGACTCTGATTGTACAAATTTCAGTAGCTGTATTACACCCACAAACTGGGTCATAAGACCTCACTCTGAAAGTATCATAGACTATCCAAATGCTGTGTTCCTCAGAAATGCAACAGGGTTTGTTGCTTTGCAAAGTGTGTTTTCCAAAGTTCAAGGTATAATTCGGTTTGGTCAATTATATTAGGAACTAATATTTGGACCATACACCTTTGCAACAAATGTAATAATATAGGAATGTAATAACAGAGGAATGTAATAATATAAGAAATGTACCACATAGGAGTTTGACAGTATAAAAGTGAGACACTGTAGAAGTGTAACAGAATCGGACAAAACACTAAAGGAATGTAAAATAATGGGAGAATTATTCTATGAGAATTTAACTGTATAGCAGTCTAATAATATGGAATGTGACAGTATGAGAGGGTCAACAGAGTGTCTCTTCAGACAGTCGGTGCAGACTCGATGAGCTGAATGGCCTCTTTCTGCACTGTAGGGATTCTATGAAAGGCCACTGTTCAGGCTCAAAAGATGTGGAGGTCAGTTCAATAGTTTACAAACCACATAGCAGCTAATTGGGTTTTGCAGAACAATTCATGTTCCCATGACACTAGAAAAGAGGCAGTATGCTTTCCCACAGAATACAGCACTCCGTTTGGTGGCCTCATTGACAGCAGCTCTGCCAGTGATTTTGAAAGGTTTGCCTGTTGTGGTTCTGCTGATAACCTGTAGAGGTCAGTACTGCCTTGTGAATCTGTAACTTATATACCTGACACTCGATGAAACCCATCAGTGTGACCCAAAGCAAACATTTTGAGAAATTCACAAAACTAGGGTTTTCACACACGTGTTCTTCGTACACACTCTTTCCCCACTTTCCCAGGATTTAAAATTACAAAGTATGAGTAATAAATGGAGCTTAATTGACTAGAACCACCTCGTTGGCATAGCACTCATAAGTTTTCCACTACAACATCCTCCATTAAGTCTATGTCAGAAGTCACATGACAAAGAGCTATGCTACGAAAGCTTGTGATTTCAAATAAACCTGTTGGACTATAACCTGGCGTCGTGTGACCTCTGACTTTTGCCATACCAGCCCAACAGCAACACCTCCACATTATTAACACCGCGGCTGAGATGAATACCCAAAACAAATCACATTCTCAACATAGTCTCCAGGTAATTTAGTGAGACATTTTGATGGATCAACATTTATTCATGGCTTGGGATGTGGCATTTCTGTAGGAAATAAATGAAGATTAACTCACAAGGAACTAGCCAGCTAAACTCAAAATGGCAATCCCTACAGGGATTCTCACTAGTGTACAGCAAGAGAAATAATGGGCTTGAGCAAAATCATGAATAGAGAAGAAAATGGACAGTGTAATGGAAAGAGAAATGATAAGGTCCAGAGCCCTTGTGGACCTCTGTTTGAAAGGCCAGTCAGTTACAGGCAATCAGTTCACTGGGTTAAATTCGAAATAAAATTACACAAACTATGTTCATATTCCCAGAATTTCAAAAGCTAAGGAGTGAGATGACTGAGGTTTTCAAGATATGAATGGGAGCAGGTAGGGTAGGTGGACAGAAACAACTTCCACTGGGATGAGGAGGCATAGATTAAACTTTCAAGTCAGGCCTTACAGCAGTGACGTTAAGGAAAGATTTCTACACACAAACTGTTGTGCCAGCATTTTGGAACTCTTATCCTTCTAGATCAATTGTAAAGTTTAAATCAGAGGTTGCTGGATTTTTGCTGTAGGAATGCAGGAAATAGGTGTAGGAATAGGCCCCTGAACCTGCTTTGTCATTCAACTAGATCAAACACCCCACTCTCACCTTCACCTGGTCCATCTCTGGCTTCTCTCTTCCCTTCCTCGATAGCTCTGTTTCCCTTTCTAGGGTTAGGCTGGTCACCAATATCCACTACAAACCCATCAACTCCCACAGTTACCTTGACTATATATCCCCACACCCCATTTCCTGTAAAAACTCCAATCTATTCTCCCAGTTCCTCTGTCTCTGTTGCATCTGTTCCAATGATGCCAGCTTCTACAGAAGGGGTCTCTGCAATGTCCAGCTTTTTCCTCAAACAAGGATTACCACCACATTGGTTCACAGGGCCTTAGCTGTATCCAACCCATTCCCTCTCTTGAGGGGGGGGGGGGCAGGATTGAGGGCCAAAGTGAGTTATTTGAAATTGGAGAGTTGAGTCCATTCTTTTAGTTGGTCTTTCTGAATTCACCTTTCCCAAACTTGATTCTTTTTCTGTAGCTTGTGTTCTCTTCCACATCCAGTCCTACACATCCATAATTTCCAGCACAGATGTAAAGCATAGAAACAGACCTTTCGGTTCAACTTGTCCATGCTGACCAGATATCCTAGATAAATCTAGTCCCATTTCCAAGTATTTGGCCCATATCCCTCGAAACTCTTCCTATTCATATACCATCTAGATGCCTTTTAAATGTTGTAATTGTACCTGACTCTGCCACTTCCTCGGGCAGCTCGTTCCATATTCGCACCACCCTCTGCATGAAAACGTTGCCCCTTAGATCCCTTTTAAATCTTTCCCCTCTAACTTTAAAACTATGCACTCTAGTTCTGGACTCCCCCACCTGGGAATACACCTTATCTATTTATCCTATCCATACCCCTCATGGTTTTATAAACCTCTATAAGGTCACTCCTCAGCCTCTGACACTCCAGGGAAAATAATGCCAGCCTATTCAGCCTCTCCCTATAGGTCAAACCCTCCAACCCTGACAACATCCTTGTAAATCTTTTCTGAACCCTTTAAAGTTTCACAATATCCTTCCATTGGAGGGAGACCAGAATTGCACACAATATTCCAAAAGTGGCCTAACCAATGTTCTATACTGCTGCAATATTACCTCCCAACTCCTATACTCAATGACTAACAAAGGCAAGCATACCAAATGCTATCTTCACTCTCTTATCTACCTGCGACTCTATTTTCAAGGAACTGTGAACCTGCACTCCAAGATCTCTTTGTTCAGCAACATTCCCTAGGACCTTACCATTTAGTATATAAATCCTGCACTGATTTGCCTTTCTAAAATGCAACACCTCACATTTATCTAAATTAAACTCCATCTGCCACTCCTCGACCCATTGGCCCATCTGATCAAGATCCCGTTGTACTCTGAGGTAACCTTCTTCGCGGTCCACTACACCTCCGATTTTGGTGTCATTGGCAAACGTCCAAATGTTACAAAGTTGAAGGAGTGTATGGTCACTTTAAGAGAAAGCCTTTTTTGAGCTGAGAGATTGTGACAGCACATGTGTCTATGACTAGCTGACAGGTGCAGAGACTGATGAAAATTGATAATTTGTAACAATCGGCTTGGGGTTGTGTTTTAATGTTATGGCAACTGGATTAGAATTTAATCAATTAATTTATATTATGGCCAGGGTACCAAAAACTAATTGAATTTGAATTTGATTGTATTGACATCAGATCAGTGAGAAGTATGAGTCTTGGGTTTCAAAAAGGAAGGGCACTTTGAAAATTATTCAGAGCTAACTGCCCATTGAACTGGAGAGCACATGTCATCTGATATGGTCTTTCAAAGCTCTCAAAATAAATCTCTCAGAAGGCATTATCTTTAAAGGTACCAAGAAATTATATACAAAGACATTGGCATAAAAAAGTAAAAAGACCCAGGGAGAAGACAGCAGAATCAGATAGACAGAAAGAAACAGCAGGGAGACTAGAAGGAAGATAACATTAGAGATTGTATGGACGTTTGAGAGATTAAGTTAATTTAATGTTTAATAGTTATGTTATTACAGCAGTATTTTACAGAGTTGGGGTCAGATAGTGATTAGCTAAGAAAGATATTTAGATTTGTTAATAGTTTTTGTTATTTTTTTCTGTAAACAGTGGAAATCAGGGGTTTTCTTTTATTCACTCACGGTTTAGCAGATTATGAGGCAAGGCAAGCTTTTTTGGGTGATTTAGTTTTAATTAGCAGAGGGATTGGACCTCCAAGTCATAACTCTAACTCTACCTCCTAGGTTCACATCCAAATCATCTTATATAAATGACAAAAAGCAGTGGACTCAATACCAATCCTTGTGGCACTTCACTGGTCACAGGCCTCCAGTCTGAAAAGCAACCCTCCACCACCACCCTCTGTCTTCTACTTTTGAGCCAATTCTATATCCCAATGGCTAGTTTTCCCTGTACTCAGTGTGATCTAATTTTGCTAAACAGCCTACCATTAGGAACCTTGTCGAATGCCTTACCGAATTCCAAATCAATCACATCCACTGCTCTGCTGTCATCAATCCTCTTCGTTACTTCTTCAAAAAACTCAATCGAGTTAGTGAGACATGATTTCACATGCACAAAGCCACGTTGACTCTCCCTAATCAGTCCTTGCTTTTCCAAATACATGTAAATCCTATCCTTCAGGATCCCCTTCAACAATTTGCCCACTACCAATGTCAAGCTCACTGGTCTATAGTTCCCTGGCTTTTCCTTATCATCTTTCTTAAATAGTGGCATCACGTTAACCAATTTCCAGTCTTCTGGCACCTTGCCTGTTGCTATCGATGATACAAATACCTCAGCAAGGGGCCCAGCAATCACTTCCCTAGCTTCCTACAGAATTCTAGGGTACACCTCATCCAGGGGATTTATCCACCTTTCTGCATTTTAAGCCATCCAGCAACTCCTCTGTAATATGGACATTTTCAATATGTTGCTATTTATTTCGCCACATTCTATACCTTCCATATCCTTCTCCACAGTAAACACTGATTAAAATATTTGTTTAGTATCCGCCCCATCTCCTGCAATTCCACACATAGGCGGCCTTGCTGATCTTTGAGGGTCAAAGTGTGTGGTGCTAGAAAAGCACAACTGGTCAGGCAGCATCCAAGGAGCAGGAGAGTTGACATTTCGAGCATAAGCTCTTCATCAGGAATGATATTTGAGGGGTCCTATTCTCTCCTTAGTTATCCTTTTGTCCTTAATGTATTTACAAAATCCGTTTGAACCTCCTTAACCCTATTTGCCAAAGCTATCCCATGTCCCTTTTTTTGCCGTTCTGATTTCCCTCTGAAGTATACTCCTACTTCCTTTATACTCTTCTAAGGATTCACTCGATCTATCCTGTCTATACCTGACATATGCTTCCTTCTTTTTCTTGACCAAAACCTCAATTTCTCTCATCATCCAGCATTCCCTACACCTACCAGCATTGCCCTTCACCTTAACAGGAACACTGCTTCTGGACTCTTGTTATCTCATTTTTAAAGGCTTCCCATTTTCCAGCCATCCCTTTACCTGCAAACATTCGCCTCCAATCAACTTTTGTAAGTCCTTGCATGATAACATCAAAATTTAACACTGTCAAAATTGGCCATCCTCTAATTTAGAACTTTAACTTTTAGATTCAGTCTATACTTTTCCATTACTATTTTAAAACTAATAAAATTATGGTCGCTGGCTCCAAGTGCTCCCCCACTGACACCTCAGCACCTGCCCTGCCTTTTTTCCCAACAGTAGGTCAAGTTTTGCATCTTCTCTAGTAGGTACATCCACATTCTGAATCAGTTTTCTTGCACACACTTACAAATTCCTCTCTATCCAAGCCTTTGACACTATGGAAGTACCAGTCAATGTTTGGAAAGTTACAATCCTCTACCATAACCACCCTATTATTCTTACAGATAACTGGGGTCTCCTTAAAAATTTGTTTTTCAATTTCCTGTTGACCACTGGGGGGTCTATAGCACAATCTCAATAAGGTGATCGTCCCTTTCATATTTCTCGGTTCCAACAAATAACTCCCCTGGATATATTCCCAAGAATATCCTCCCTAAGTACAGCTGTACTGTTATCCCTAATGAAAAATGCCACTCCCCCTCCTCTCTTGCCCCTCTTTCTATCCTTCCTATAGCATTTATATCCTGGAATATTAAGCTGCCAGTCTTGTCCATCCCTGAGCCACATCTCTCTAATTGCTATGATATCCAAGTTGCATGTTCCCAATCATGCCCTGACTTCATCTGCCCTACCTGTTAGGCCTCTTGCATTGAAATAAATGCAGGTTAATTTATCAGTCCTACCTCATTCTCTGCTTTATTCCTGCCTGCCCCGATTGTTTGATTTGCTCCTTTTCCCAACTGCACTGTTTCAGACTGATCTCTTTCCTCACTACCTCCCTGGGTTCCCCCTCCTTACTAGTTTAAATCCTCCCAAAAAGCTGTAGTAAATCTCACTGCCAGTATATTAGTCTTCTTCTGATTCGGGTGCAACCTATCCTTTTTATACAGGCCACTTCTACCCCAGAAGAGAATCCAATCATCCTTCTCCCCTGCACCAGTTCCTCAGCTATGCATTCATCTGCTCTATCCTCCTATTCCTACTGTCACTAGCTCGCACCACTGATCTCCATTCATTTATTGCTTCAGGATATTGATAATTCTCAAGGTCATTCTTCAAAACCTTCTATGGCCTCAGTACATTGATCCTGGGTGGGTTTCTCACTCTTTGTCCCTTTCTACTCAGGTGTTCAATGACAAGATCTTTTCCCAAATCACTTACACCTCATTCCTTTCATTTAGACTCCTCTCTTCTCTATAGGAGTGTTTTGAGTATTTTTGTAGCTTCCTTTTCAGCAGTTCCTACTTACAATATCTTACTTCATTTTGCAAGATGTTCAGAAATACCATTTCCTGTGAGTGATGCTGATGTGGTTGTGATCATAGTTTAAGCTCTGGCAGATTGAGGACTGGAAATCTGTTCTCCTGATGTGAAATATTTCTCCAGCTCTCAGCTGGTGCATCAGTGGAACAATCATCCCAATTTAAGGACATCTATTATTCAGTCCAGTCATCACACTCCGAGCTGGGTCAGTATTCTTTATTCTGGAAGTTAAATATTTCTAAAAAGTAGAGAGCAAGTTGAAACTTTTCATATTGATTAGTCAACCTGCCTGGTCTGAGAATTCAGATTGACAGTTTACCGTTCCTGCTGCATCTCCATGCCAACAGTGAGTCAACCAATCACCTCCTTCGTCTCATACTCTTAAATTATAAAATGGTGCCCATTTTTCAACTCTGTTTCTTGTACCCTCGTTCTTAGGAGTGCAAAGTAAAATGTTTCAACCTTTTATCTCCTTTTAGCAATATGTAGGTTTTGAACCACCAAGCAAGTCTTGTTCTTCTGGAAGTTAATGATTATGCCTCTACTGTTTCCTTTGGGATAAACTTAGGTTTATTCAGACCTCTTTTTGATGTCCTAACTGATAGTGTGTCCTAACTGAGTGGGGAAATGTACTCACAAGTCCCTGTCAATTGTTCTATGGTGCAACTCAGCTTCATCCTTCCAGTGACAGAAGGTGACATTTTATGGGAAATGGGCATTATTTGGTCAGCCAGCATTTATTACCCATTCTTAATTGGATGGTGGTAAGCTAGTTCCTGGAGTTGTTGCAGTCCATGGTGGGGTAGGTACACACACACACAAACACACACACAGTTGTCAGAAAAGGAGGTTCAGCAATTTGATCCCATAACAGTGAAGGAAGGTGATAAATTTCCAAGTCAGCATGGTGATTGGTATGGAGGGCACTTCTCAGATGGTGGTTCTCACATGCCTCTGCTGCCTTCATTCTTCTAGGTGGGTCATGGTCAAGGGTTTGGAAGCCACTGTTGATGAAGTCTAAAAGGTCTCAAGTTACCCACACAATCACTGCCATTGGTAACATGTCCATTACTGAGCTGGTTTTGGAATTCTCTCCCTGAACAGCACTCTACCTTTCATAAAACCATCTCTTTGACCAATTTATTGACTATCTACCACAACATTGCCTCTCAGTGTTGCAATTTGCTTTATAAAGCTCCTGGAAAGAGTTTTGTAATTTTTTATCTTGTTAAATGTGGTCCCTAAATACAAGGTCTGCTTGACAGACATTTTCTTCCACAGTTGCCTTGTTTTGGTATTCCCATATGGGGAACCAGCCCAAGTAAAAACAGAAGATGATTCAGGGTAAAAAACTTCCCTGCCTGGCAAATGTCAACCAATAGCTCAGAATGCTACCTCAGTGCATGTCCTGTGGACAAAAAAAAAGTGCATTTCTGAGTTTCATAGAATCCCTAAAGTGTGGAAATAGGCCCTTTGACCCAACAAGTCCACACCAACCCTCTGAAGAGTATCCCACCCAAGCCAATTCCCCAGTCCTGTACATTTATCCCTGACTAATGCACATAACCTATACATCCCTGAACACTATGGGCAATTTAGCATGGCCAATCCACCTAACCCGGGCATCTTTGGATTGTGGGAGGAAACCCACGCATACTCACAGAGAATGTGCAAACTCCATACGGACAGTTGCCCAAGGCTGGAATTGAACCCAGGTCCTTGGCACTATGAAGCAGCGGTGCTAACCACTGAGCCACCATGCTGCCCCATAGTTTCCAGCCTACATTCTAATTCGAGAGAGAAAAAGGAGAGACTTTATACAACATCTTAGCACTTCTTCCCAAAACATCTTAAAAGCACTTCATGACTTGCTTTGAAATACAGGGAAGGAACATCTTTCAGGTAAAATAAATAAGTTTGATTAAGCATTGAATGAAAGTTAATATTGAAGTACAAATCAGGCTTGTCCATTAACTATTTAATAAATGAAAAGGACCTTTGTTATAAACAGGCACCACTGACCAGCATTACAGAGATTATGGGTTCAATACGAGTTATCAGGATTAGTGAGTTGATACACGGCTCACTTCCAGTGAACAGATAACAGGGATACACAAACTGTGTCGTCGATGTTATTGATGCACTGAAAGGAAGCATTCTTTTTAAGATATTAACAATCTGATTATCTTCTATGACCTTTCTTAGAGGTCATCATTGAAGTGAAGTGAAAGTGAAGTTATATTGTTCATAGAAAATGAATGTACAGCTGGAATCACAGCTCACGCACTGTGCACTGTTCTGGGGTCAGCAGCACCACTTTCATTATTGAAGATTGTAACAATCACAAGACCCATGCAATGACGAAAGGTTGATAATGTGCTCACTGGCATTCCTAGTTGTCAGGAGAGAAAACACACAGCAGGATTTGAATAAACCTTCGATTTTCATCTTGGTTTAAAACTCATAATCGAAGGTGGGCTGTTTGGGTTGCTATGACACCAAATTGAATTCTGAATCATGTTTAATTTCAGTGCTGGTAGAAGAAAGGGATGTCAGTTTTATCAAAAGTGATTTTTTAAATGGATATTTGCATCACTGCAATGACATCCTGTCGCCTATTAACTCATTGTGTAGCCATGCTGACTTTTTTATTCTTGGTGGCATGTGGATGGCAGTGCGTAGGCAAGCATTTATTGACTAATTGACCAGAAGGTGGTGGTGATCTGCCTTCTTGAACCACTGCAATCCTTGGGGCACAGGAACACCTACATTGGGTCTTCCTAAAAAGGGAATTACTTTGTTCTACAGAAGTCATTTTCAACTTAAAACATTAACTGTTTCTCTCTCCAGAGATGTTGCCAAATCTGCTGAGGTTTTTACTTCAGATCACCAGCATCCACACTATTTCGTTGTTACGTCTAGATTAGATTAGATTACTGACAGTGTGGAAACAGGCCCTTCGGCCCAACAAGTCCACACCGCCCCGCCGAAGCGCAACCCACCCATACCCCTACATTTACCCGTTACCTAACACTACGGGCAATTTAGCATGGTCAATTCACCTGACCTGCACATCTTTGGACTGTGGGAGGAAACCGGAGCACCCAAGGAAACCCACGCAGACACGTGGGTTTCCTTGGGTGGGAGAACGTGCAAACTCCACACAGTCAGTCGCCTGAGGTCGGGTCTCTGGCACTGTGAGGCAACAGTGCTAACCACTGTGCCGCAACAGTGCTAACCACTGTGCCACCGTGCTGCCCACGTTGTGCACAATTCCCTGAGCCATCATTACCCTGAAACATACACTTAAAATCCGCTCACAAAATGTTTTTTTCATTTGAATTCCAACACTCAGAGTACCATCATCTGCATTGTGCCTGTCCCTTGAGTTCTCAGCAATGGCCAACTGCATTTATTGCAATGTGCAATCACATCACTTGCTAGAGAAAATCAGAAGATGTTATTTCTTCCAATTACAGAATTAGTTGTTGGGATGAACTGAATTGAATTGAATGGAACTGAATTCACTTGAGTACAGTGAAAAGTTTACAAGTTGCCACCTTATGGCATTGTCTTAGGTACAAAGGTACAAGTTCTTGAATACAAATTCTTCGGGAAAATATTAGAAAAATAAACAAGTTAAAAATCCAGCATTATAGACCCTCAAAAGTACAAAATCATAGTAATAAATTAGAAAAATAAAGAAATAAAAATTCAAAATAACGGTCCTTCCATGAAATTATAACAAAGAAATTGAAAAGACAAAAGATTTAAAGGAGGCTGCTGCTCTTGGCTGTCCCTGATACACAGAGGGTTCTCCTCCTCCTTGGCTTAGCACGTACACCGAGAGGAAATAACTGTGGCTGGACATTCCACCCATTCCCCCCACCCCCCCACCTCCCACCTCAATCAATCAGTGACAGTTCCACCATCTATTGTGTGTCTAGTCTCACACTATCATCACACAGGGAGCAGACCTCAGTCTGTCTAAGTACAGAGGTCACTATGACCAACGGGGTCAAAAGCTTTGTTGAAACCCACAGCTGTACAATCAGATTTGTTCCAACTTTGCAGCTGTTTACAATCAAAATGCCCCCCTTGTAAATTGTAGAAATTAACTTCTGATGTGGGCTGCAAGTAAAACTTTCCACCTCTTGTCGTTGGCTCTTAAACAGCTCCAAAGTGATTGGATTCAAATCACCGCTGCCTTTTTCTCTGTAACTTATAGCCAGTAGAGTGAGAGTGTGTGTGTGTGTCACTGCAGTAATTTGATACTGTCTGCTGCCTGTCTAAGGGAAAGAAGCAGAGCTGAGTAAACAGTACCTGACTCAAACTCCATTAATATGGCACCTGATCTATCGTCAGTGGGAAAACTCAGTGGCTTCTTTGTACCCATTCAGCCCCCAGGAGTTGTGAGGTGGCGAGGGTACAAGGAACATCTGCTGTTTGGTACACAGCTCCATCTTTTTTATGCAATGTTTCCTGTCAAACCTACAAATGTTTCCAGATCTTTCTGAAAAACCGTCAACACGAAATGATCAGCACACATCCCTCTGTTTAACAGGGAGCAAAATGGAAAAAGAAACCAAAGCTATCTCTAACTGACTGATATTAATGAATGTGAGCATTACTTGGTAGGCCAGCATTTATTACCCATTCCTAAGTGATAGGCCGGCATTTATTACCCGTTCCTAAGTGCCCTGGAGAGAATGGGAGTGAGCTGCCTCCTTAATGTGCTGCAGTCCACAGCAGTATAATTATTCTTATAAATACAGATAGCAATTCAGATCTCTTAATGCCTTGTGCCGTAAGGTAACTTTGAATGATTTGCAGCACAACTGAAGACAAGAGTTGAATTTAATCCTCTGCTTCAGCATTAAACATTCTAGTGGAATAAGGAAAGGAATAGTCAATAACTGAACAGTGTGCTATAACAGAGTGAGGTCACTACATGTGTACTCTAGACTGACTGATGTGAACGTGCAATGTGTCACTGGCTATCCTACATACAACTCTCTTTCACACAGCAAGGGGATGTGTGCTGTCTGATATCTTTAGTTATCAGCCGTGCTGTTTCTGTGAGAGTGTCCAGTGCAGAGTGGAATGAACTGCCCTGAGGATGGGGTGGGATGGCGTCAGTGGGCAAAGGGTCACTCCTGATAACGATCTGCATTTTTCATTTTAGTTGCTGCTAATATCTATGTCCTGTACCACCGAGTGGTTGAATTAGTGCTCATTGTCTGAGCGACAATCAAGGAGAACAAGAAAAATGCAACAACAACTTGCATTTGTCTTGCACCGTTAGGTATCAGGAACATACGTGCACATAGAAAGAATTCTAAGGACATCATTCACATAAGCAAGTTCTGCCTTTGTCTGTTGATCTACCTTCAGTTTGGAATGCTGAGATGATACAAGAGGTATACAGTGCCAATGATCCCAGAACAGCAGCACCTTTAATTAAAGTTACAGAAGGTTTATTTCAAATAATTTAAATTTTTCTCCTTGTTTGGGAATGGTCAAGTGACTGGCTCTGACACGTGTCTGCCCAGGCTTGAGTAACAACCGTGTCGTTTTATAAGAGAAGTTTCCCTTACTGTTGCAACATAGCACAGCATCCATTTGTGGTGTTGAAGATAAAGGAGAACCAGCTGAAACAAAAACAGAAGTTGCTGGAAAAGCTCAGCAGGTCTAGCAGCATCTGTGAAGAGAAATCTGAGTTAACGTCTCAGAACTCAGAATTAGAAATGAAACTTTAATTCTGATTTCTCTTCACAGATGCTGCTGGACCTGCTGAGCTTTTCCAGCAACTTCTGTTTTCGTTTCTGATTCACAGCATCCACAGTTCTTTTGGTTTTATTAAGAATCAGCTAAATATGGATCTCAATATGAACCTGAAGTGTCTCCAGTTTCAAACTGGACGTCACCTCATTGCTGCCTCTTCCAAAAGCAGCGCCATTCTTCCTCAGGCTTTTGTTTAAAGGTGGCAGGCAAATACAGGAGAAAATCTCATGGTGTGGCATCACTGCCTTTGAATCAGAAACTCTGGGTTCAACTTACATTCCAAACAGCGTAATTATTAATGTTTAAATCCTTCTGATATGCCCCTGTGGCAGGTGGTGAGAGCAGGACAGTCTCCTGGTTAGCCATATTGGATTGGGGTTGGCCCACCAGCTACAGCCTTTGGCCACAGGCTGGTAAGCTGTTCCAGTAAAACCTGGCCATGGATGTGCTTTGTCTGCCTTGTATGCCATTAGGTAATAGAAGCAGCAGGACCAGGGTGGAGAACTGGTAAGTGGTCTTTTGCTCTACCCAGACTTTTGAAAACTGCTGTATTCGGAATAAGTTTAAATATACGACAGACGGCCTCTTCCCCTCTGTCAGGCCTTCTCTCCCCCTATCCTCAAAACCAGAGGAGAGAGTGATTGTGACTCATTTTTCCTGAAGATTCAACATCACTGTCAGTACAGATAGTTGCTATGAAGTTATTTTAATCATGCTTGTGGATAATCTACATGATTGTGTTGAATACCTTTTATTTCAAAAATGTACTTTATTTATGTACATGCATCTATACATAGTTTGGTTCTGCATATGAAAGAACAAACAAACACTGGAGCTTGACTCTATCCAACAAACTAACCACAGGCATTTCTTACTTATGCAAGACTATAATTACATATATTTGAGATATTGGGAAGGTCCAACAACTGAACAAACCCGCATTAAACTTCAGCAGAAGGACCTCAGACAGTGGTCTTACCCAACTGTGCTTTGACAACACCTGTCCAAGCTTTATTGTGTCCCTAGTCCTGTACCATGGAATGTACCAGTCTACAAAACTTGGTCAGGGTCAATTTCTTGCTCTGGGAAACCAACAAGTTTCAGGCAAAGAACATCTTTCACCAAGTTAATGGTCCTCCAGGAGCAGTCTATGTTAGTCTTGAATACAGTGTAGACATGGATGAGGCAGTTGGGTGTCTTATCAATAAATATTGTCCCAAAGGTCGAGGCACATGGTTCAACCCACAGTCTCAATGATGTTTAACATTTCTGCTTTTACAAAATGGCAAAGTTGATCATTTAAGCTAGACCTTGAAGACAAGCAGGCGAGTGCACTTTGGGGTTTTGGTTATTATTTATCCCTCAATCAACATCATAAAGAGCAATGTTCTGGTCATGATCACATTAGCAGTTGTGGGACCTTGGTACACCCAAATCAGCAACTGTGTTTTCTAGTCTTCAAAAACAAAATTCACTGTTAGATGCTTTGGAACATCTTGCAGTAAGGAAAGGTGCTATGGAACCCAAGTCCCTCTGATTAGGTGAAGCTTGTTGCTCAGTAAATAGAAGTCAGAAAATAAGCCAAATTGATGTACTTTGGCGATACAGTTCAATCAGAATTTACTCCGCATTGTGGGGTTGTAGCAATCCTTGTTCATTTTAAAATTGTGTCAAATTAAAAACCATTCCATTTTATCTGGAATCATTTAAAAGAAAACTAAAAGACAATTACCAGCTCACTTCAGTTGAATATAAACTCCTATGAAAAGAAACTGACTAAGCAAGACTGCGCTGACCACACGTGTGCATGCGTTCCTAGGTTTCCAGATTGGCTTCCATGGTAATGACCTATCACAGCAGGAACTCTAGTTGTTGTTATGGAAATCATTATAAGCCAATCAGAAAATTAATACTATGCAACCTCAATAAATTGTCATGCCTACTGAATAAAGTAAATACATGGGTTCAAATCATCTGGAAACAGAAACATGTATATTAAAAAAAACAAATTGGTGGGGGTGAACATTGTATTGAGAGCACACTGTGTGCAGTCCATAGGATTTCTCACCATCAGCAGGAGGACTGAGAACACATATTTAAAAACAATAATGACTGTGTGTATCACTGTGCAAAATTAATCTTCATCCTGTTAAAGAGGCACAGCTACTTACACGTTGCAAATTTCCAGAGCTTAATGTCTACATCCAGCTTCTGTTACTCATTCCTGCATAAAATTACTCTCCTATTGTGCTATTCAGAATCGTGGATCGTCTTTTCTTGCTCATATATTGTTTGACGGAATCTGCAGTGCACAATGAATAGCTGACTCCATGCTTCAACCCTCAGAACATGCATCGTCTGCTTCTTTTGTTTTGTCCTTTTTTCCCTCATTTAACACTGAAGACCCTGTTTCTCCTTATTTTTGTTGATGTCTTACGTATTTGAGAATTAGTTTCTACTTTAAACATACAAAGATTTTTCCATACTTGCTTTCAATATGCCATAAGAAATAGGGACAGGAGTAGGCCATTCAGTCCCTCAACATTGCCTTGCTATTTTACAGGATATGGCTAGTTTACCACTGTCCTCAACTCTTCCTTTGTACAAGCTATTCATGGATTTTTGAAATAATGAATTGAAGGTTACCTCCTTTTTAAATATTTTGATGATATAGCCTCTATAACTCTCTGGGATACCGAACTCCAGACATTTACTCTCCTCAGAGAAGAAATCCCTTCACATCTCAGTTTTAAATGAGGGTTCCCTTATTCTGTAATTAGCTCCTAGCTCAAGATACTGCGCTCGTGGAAACATCTTGTCAAACCCTTCAGAATCTTGTATGTTTCAAAAACATCCCTCATTTTTCTGAACTCCAAATAAAAGCCTAACCTACTTATCTTCTCTTGATAAGTCAACCCCTTTATCTGAGAAATCTGTCTAGCAAATCACTTTTGAACTGTCTCCAGTGCCAAAGTATTCCTCCTCAAATACAGGAACTAAAACCGTACATAGTCCTCCAGATCCAGCCTCACCAACACCCTGTACAATTGTAACGCGACTACCCTATTTTTAAGTTACAACTCCCTAGCAATAAAGACTAACACTCCATTTGTCTTGCTGCCCCTGCATGTTCAGTTTTTATGTTGCATGCACAAGAACACCCAAATCCCTCTGCATTGCATGTTTATGGAAATTCCATCCATTTTCATAAAGATCTGCCTTTGATTCTTCTGACCAAATTGCATAATCACATATTTTCTCACATCAAGCTCCATTTGCTAAATGTTTGTCCAATCACTCGACCTATCTAGATCCTCTTGCAGATTTCTTAAATCTTCACACATGTCCCCCACCTATTTTTATATCATCCATTTGTAAATTTAGATACATTACACTCTGCCTCCTTCTCCAAGTCTTTCGCATAGACAGTACATAAATGAGGCCCTACGACTGATCCTTGTTACATCTTTCCAACCTAAAAAAGACCCACTAATCCTAACTCTGGCTTCTGTATGTTAACCAATTCTCAATCCGGGCTAATACATTACTCCCAATACATCAATTCCTATCTTATGCATTAACCTTTTATGTGGCACTTTATTGAATGCCTCTGGAAATCCAAATCTCCCAGGTTTATCAACTCTAATCTTTATATTTGAAGGAACTTGAGCAAATTTGTCAAACATGATTATCCTTTCACTAAACAATGTTGTCTCTGCTTGATTATGTTAAGGTTTTCTAAATGTCCTGCAATTTTTTGCCTAATAATGAACTCTGTAATTTTTCCAATGACAATTGTTTGGCTAACTGGCCTATAGTTTCCTGCTTTCTGTCTCCCTCCGTTAAGATTAGATTAGATTAGATTAGATTAGATTACAGTGTGGAAAC